>NW_007739649.1:24548-32247 GCF_000696425.1 Galeopterus variegatus | reverse complement strand
CAGAGTGTCATATATATATAAAAGCACATGTTATTTGCAAATGAAGTATTCTATCTTCCTTTGAAATATGGATGCCTTTGATTTATTTTCTTGTCTAATTATCTTTCTTAGAATCTCAAGGACAATGTTGAATAGAAGAGTTGAGTGAACATCCTTGCCTTGTTCTTGATCTTACAGGAAAAGCTTTAACTCTTACACCATCACACATGATGTTAGCTGTGAAGTTCATTGATGTCCTTTCATCAGGTTGAGCAAGGAATGGAATGAAACCATTTTATTCCTAGTTTCTTGAGAATTTATATCATGAATGGGTGTTGGATTTGGTCAAATGCTTTATTTGCATCTACTGATAAAATTGTGCATTTGTTTCCTTTATTCTATTGATATGCTAGACTACATTTATTGATTTTGATGAGTTGAAACAACTTTGCGTACATGGGATAAATTCCACTCAGTTGTGAAAGATAATCCTTTTTCTAAGATGATAAATTCAATTTTCTGGAATTTTTTGAAAATTTTTGGATTCATATTTATAAGAGACATTGGTTTGTATGTATATTTTTTTTCCTGTGATATCATCATCTGGTTTTGGTATCAAGGTAATAATTTCATAGAATAAGTTAGAATGTGTTCCTTTATCTTCTATTTTTTGGAAGAGATTGAAGAATTACTGTTGATTCCTTAATCTTTTTGTGCAATTCACCAGCGAAGCCATATGGGTATGGATTTTTCTTTGTGGAAGATTATTTTTTGTTTGTTTTTAATCAATTCATTAGTTTACCTGTTATTAGTTTATATCAATATTCTATTTCTTTTTGAGTCTGTTTTGTTATTTTGTCTCTTTCAAGCAATTTGCCCATTTATTATCTAATTTGTTAGCATACAACTATTCAGAATATTCCCTTAAAATAATTTTTATTTCTGTAAGGTTGACAATAATGTCCACTTTAAAATTTCTGATATTAGTAACTTGGGTGTTGTCTCTTTATCTCTTGGGCAATTGAANAAAATGTTCTGTACAACTCCTATTCCCATGCCCATTACATGCAAAATTATGGGGAACCCAGCAGAAACCGTCTCAAGAAAGCACCTCTTCTTTAGTCTGAGTTCTATCCCCTGTTTTCACAGTACAAAAATGGGTGTTTCCTTTTTCTTTGAGAAGCAACAAGTCTTCACCTCTCCCCGCTATCATTTCCTTTCTTTTTTCCTTTATTATTATATGTGCAAATTAGCAGTGTTTATTTTTCTTGTTGTTTGTGTTCAGCAATGCTTTGCTCTCCTGATTGAAAGTCTATACCTTTGGTAAATGGAAATTTGATGCCAAAAATGGAAAGGGAACTAAATGGTAGTTCACAGTAAGTCTGGAGAGACTTTTATGTGTTTGTCTATCTCACTGTGCTGCTTAATTGTATTGTTTTGCTGCTATCTTAATGTAATTCTAAAGAGCTACACACATAGAAAATGCTTAAGTATGGGACTTCTTCCATACTTACAGGTAAAGCAAAAAATCAATCATGCTTGATGATTTAATGTCCAGAACCAAGCACGAAAGAGCTCACTGTAATAAGCTTTGATAATCTGCCTTAAATGTCACCCAATAATTATTTGTAAAAACGTATTTTGCCTTTACCTTGTAGCAAACAACACATAAAATGTATGCAGGACAGTATGTTCAGAGACGAATGGAAAGAGTTGATTACTCATGTAATTCTGGCTAATTACAGTAGTGTATTTTGTGGCCTAAATTATTTGAGTTTGCCATATATATTTCATCACAGTAAGAGTGTCTATTTCAATTTCATGGTGACAAATTAAGTCTTTGGAAAAAGTTTCATCTTCCTTCTTCCATAATGAGTGGAAGTTTATTTCTATTTACTATAAGTATAGGTAAAAAATTGTTGATTCTTTTACTCACTGGCTTACTTTTAGCTAATCTCTCAAGGAACAAATGAATCAGGAATNTTCTTCCATAATGAGTGGAAGTTTATTTCTATTTACTATAAGTATAGGTAAAAAAATTGTTGATTCTTTTACTCACTGGCTTAATTTTAGCTAATCTCTCAAGGAACAAATGAATCAGGAATCACAAATGATTAACACTTGTGTCCTCTGTCCACGTCAAAGGTCTGGAATTCATAAGACACTCTCTCCTTTAAGATCATGTACCAGGAACATTCTGAACAACATAGAACTTTGAGAAGACTATTTCCTGAGCTATTTTCTGTGCAGATTTCAAACCATTTTGCAACTACTTATCACCACCACCCTTCTGAAAGATTTTTACACATTCCAAGTGCTATACTTTCTTTATAAAGGTACTTACAATTAGCCATCTCATCCTATCTCCAACTTTAACAATGTTGTGTGTGCTAGGACTTGTCTTAAAGTGAAACTTGGCTAAGAAGATGTTCAAAAAACCAGAATCCTCACTTGGAAAAATCTGAGATGGCATATAGGCTATGAAGTTTTCAGCAATTGTAATCTTTTAAAAAAATATTATTTGCAAAATGTTTTTGCTCATTTTAACAGGATTGGCTACAACTTTCTACAATTGCTGTCAGATAAAGGGACGTTGCTATTAATGAATAGCTTTCATTCAGTCCTCATTATGACCTTTCCTCTAGCTCTGTAGCATTTCCTCTTCCCTCCTCATTTGATAGGGCTAATTTTTTGACCTCTGGAATGCAATTACAAGACTCGTTTGTTCATCTTGGGTGACCTGCTTTCAGAATCAACCAGGATTTTATTGTGCTATTGGTGGATATTTCAGCTTCTTGTTCTCTATGGTTCTGAGTAGAAAAATTTATCAATAGGGTATTTGAAATCAAATAAGCATTAAAAAAAAATCCACCTAACAGCTAACATCACTCTTTCTTAACAGGAACATTTAACATAAAAAAACACTTGATGCCTTTAGCCTCCTATCAATACTACAGTAACTATTTAGATGGAACTAACAATATAATTACATTTAGCACATTGATGATGAAATAATATACTGCACTAAAATGGCATACATGTTTATACTGTCTTCTTTCTGAATGTTAATAAACTAAGGTTTTTCGGGCAATAAACAGCAAAGTACAAAAATGTGCAACTCAAAGTAGTAGGAAAGAAATCAATAAAACAGAACAGCACCTTAAAATGGATAGGAACATTATCATATATTTATTTTTAAGTAGCAACAATGCGTAGTAGAAACATAGACCTTATTCCTAAATTGAACTCAAAGATAAGTTAAACTGCATTTTGCAAAAAAAAAAAAAAAAAGGAAAATAGGCAAGTGCTCAGCAAGCACTTCGTGAATTAAAAAATGAAATCAACATGTTAAAAATACGCTACACAAATACATAATCATGGCGCACGTGAAAAAATTTTGAAATGTTTATTATTGTGCACATAGTTGTCAGCCTTATGTCTTATCCAGAATTTTCTGAACTGATAAAAATATCTGAACCACAGGAAATATGTCTCTCAAGTGACAGCCCCAGGAGAAGTAGTGCTTCTGCAGAGCCCCTGGTAGGAGCTGTCACTGCTGGCACAGACCACGGGGCTTTTTGTGCTGGCTGCTAGAGTGCTCTGAGCCACATAGGTACGACTGCTGCTAGGACTGCACTTCCTTTCCTCACCTTCATTTATTTTGTTTTTCCTTACCTTAAACTTCCTCCCGTCTTATTTCCATCTTTACTCTATTAATGCATTATACTGAGATATAATTCACGTAGCTTAAGTGTCACCCTTTTCAAGTGTACATTTCAGTGCTTTTTAGTAAACTCACAAAATTGACATGTAATTCCAGAACATTTTCATCATCCCCCAAAGAAACTCCATACCCATTCACAATCATTCCCCACTCCCCTCTCCCCCCAGCTCCTGACAAACACCAGTCTACTTTCTGTCTCCATGGATTTGTCTATGTTGGACATTTCATATGAATGGAATCATGCAATACCTGGGCTTTTGTGTCTGACTTCTTTTGCTTAGCATAATGTTTTCACGGTTCATCCATGCCATTGCATGTACTAGTGCCTTATTCCTTTTTATTTCCAAATAATATTCTATTGAATGGATAAATTATGAATAAAAAATTACTATATTTCCATCAGTTATTGGACATTTGGGTTATACACACTTTTTGGCTATTATGAATAATGCTACTATGAATATCCACGTGTGATTTGTACAATGTGTGTGGACATTCGGGTGATATGGTATCTCTACATTTAACTCTGTGAGGAAATGACAAACTGTTTTCTATAGTGGCTGAATGTAAAAACTTACATTCCCAGCAATATATGAGAGCTCCAATTTCTCCTCATCCTCGTCCACAATTGTTGTTTTCCATTATTTTAAAAAAAAATTATGATCAACCTAGTTAGTGCGAAGTGGTATCTCATTGTAGTTTTGATTTGCATTTCCCCAAAACTTATTGGGCATTCATAAGTCTTCTTTGGAGAACAGCCTATCCAAATCTTTTCCCTTTTAAAATTGGGTTGTCTTTTCATTGTTGAGTTGTAAGAGTTCTTTATATACTCTGAATGATAGTCCCTTATGATATATATGAATTGCAAACATTTTCTCCCATTCTGTGGGTTGTCTATTTTGCTTTCTTGATAGTGTTCTTTGAAGCACAATTTTTAAAAAATTTTGATAAAGTCCAATTTATATATTTTTCTTTACTTCTGCTTTAGGTATCCAATATAAGAAATTCATGCCTAATCCAAGGGGACAAAGATTTACACCTATATTTTTTCCTAAAAATTTTATAAGTCTTAGCTTTTATATTTAGGTCTTTGATTGGTTTTGTGAAAATTTTTGTGTACAGTGTGAAAAAGGGGAACAAAAGTATTATTTGTATGTGTATATCCAGTTGTCTCAGTCATTTGTTGAAAACATTATTGTTTCCTCATTGAATGATCTTTGGCATCATTGTTGAAAATCAATTGGCCATAGACATATAGATTTATTTCTGGACTCTCAATTCTATCTCATTGATCTATATGCCTATCCTTTTACCAGGACCACACTGTTTTGATTACTGTAGCTTTTGAGTAAGTGTTAAAATGGGGAAGTGTGAGTCCTTCAACTTTGCTTTCTTTTTCAAGATTGTTTTAGCTATTCTGAATCCCTTGCATTTTCATATGAATGTTACAATCAACTCGCCCATTTCTGCAAATAAGGCAGTTGGAATTTTGATAGGGATTGCATAGAATCTGTAGATTAATTTGGGAACCATTGCTATTTTGACAATATTACGTCTTTCAATCCATGAATGTAGACTATCTCTCCATTTAACTTTTCTTTAAATTTTTTCAATATTGTTTTGTAGTTCTCTAGTTTCAGTGTACTAGCCTTGTACTTCTTCTGTTATATTGACTCCTAAGTATTTTATTCTGTTTGGTGATATAAATGAAAATGTTTTCTTAATTTTATTTCTGGTTTGTTAACGACTAGTATATTAGTTTGCTAAGGCTGCCACAGCAAAATACCACAACTGGGTGTCTTAAATAGCAAAATTTATTNCACCTACGCGCCGCCGGGGTGCCATCCCCGCACCCGGCTCGCCCCCTGGGCAGCCCCGCCAGCAGCGCCCGCACCCGTATGGCTCCCGCGGGCCCTTCGCGCCCGACTGCGGGCGATGGGGGGAGATCGCCGCCTGGCCCCAGCGCCAGCGGACCCCGCCTCCGGAGGGGCTTCCTGGGCACTAAAGGGTTAATTACAGTTCGCCCTTCCGGGAGGGTTTGAGTGGCAACGATTGGGGTGTGAAGAAAGCAAACCAGAGCCAGTTGGGTGACTGACCCCGAGAAGCCCTTTCGGACCCCAGGCTCAAGCGGAGGGTGGCGGAAGGTAGCCCGCGGCAGCGTGGTCCTGCCACCACCACCGCCGCCCAGCCTTTGTAAAGTGTCAGCGGGAGCGAAAGCGAGAGTTTAAAGGAACAGGAGGCCCTTTGAATTTCCTAGGGGGCTTTAACAGGCGTTCGCTCGCTAGTTTGTTTTTGTTTTTTCAGCCGGCGGATCGGTTCAGCGTTAACCCATTCCGGCCCACTTGCTAGTTTACATCTTATTTGGCATACAGTTGACCTCATTTTAAAGGGACAAATGCAAAAAGAAGCAGCAAAGCTTTATAGGTTAAAGGTCTAGAGCCAGACTTTCTGGGCTGGAATTTTACCTCTCCCACAGTGAGCAATTGACTTAATCTTAGCCTTAGTTCCCCACCCATCAAATGGAAAAAATGATGGCAACACCCTTACAAGGTCGTTTGCCATGGATTAGATGAGTTAATACTGTGCACTTAAAAAGTTTAGGGCATTGCCCACCACAAAGTACATGGCTTTGTAAGTATTTGTCGAAGAGAGGGCAGACCCGAATCAAATAATAAATTTGCTGTATTCTGAGTTCAAAAGGTCATCAGCCAGTTCTTGTCCATTCCATTCCATGGTCTGAAGAGTGTATGGGTGCTGTCTATAGGTACCTTAACTTGTGACAAAACCCACTGGAAGTGGATCTGGATAATCAATCTACTCTGCAAATCTGATGCCAAAAGAATGGCTCTCTGGTGGTAGGCAGGAAGTACAAAATGTCTCTAATTCAATATTCAATTTGCTCTATATTTCTGAAAAACAAATCTACACATGTAAACATACAACTATGTTCCTTATGCCAACACCTTTGCCCGAGCTTTCTCCCAACCTGTTCATTTCCTCCTCCTCACCATACTTAGGAAACCGAGTTAACCCGATCTTGTTTCCACACAGGCAGCGCCGCCCCGGTGCCCGCACACGGTGACTTCTGAGCCACCGCGATGCGCTCCACTGGGTTCAAAACAGATCTAATTCCACAGCCACAGCCGCTTCCTCGTCCAAATCCAAGAGGGCTTTCGGCTCCGAGGGAACTTTTCTCAGTCTTGGGATGGCCCCGGCGGGAGGTCTGGGTTTGCGGGATGGGGGTTACGGGGGGCTAGCGAAAGCCCTCCAAGTTTTTCTTCTTTTCTTCGCCCGGTGCAGGGCGCGCGTCCTCTCTCGTGGTCGGAGGGATGGGCAGCCCCAAAGAGCTCAGCCCTGGGAAGGCTCTGCAGCAGCAGCCCGAGGTCCGAAGCCAGGAAAAATGTGCTTAAAAAAGAAAAAAAAAAAAAAAAGTCAGAGGAAGAAGAAAGAAAAAAAGGGATGGGGGTGGAGGGGGTAAGTCAGGCTGAAACCTATCCGGAGAGGGTTCCTCCTGGCTACAGAGGAGGTGGCCTCGAGCCCCCGCCAAGCCCCGGGAGTTTGGTGGCGGAGGTGGCGGAGGAGGCGCCGCCGTGCTCCCCGTGCTCGTGCTCCACACTTTGGGGAGGGAAGGCAGCTTGCAATTTGCCGGATCTGCCGCTGCGTCCTCCTCCCTGCTCTCTCCGCCCTCCCCCTCGCTCCTCCAGGCTTCTACCTTCCTCCCCGAAACCGGCAGCCAGCAACGACCTGTCCAATGGCTGCACTCTCCTCGGGGCCTGGCGGAGGAGTCGCCGACAGATTAAGCCGGGAGCACCACGAGGGCGAGTGGGAGGGCAACTCCAGCCCCGCGCGCTCCCGGAGCGCCGGCTGAGGAGTCGAGTCGGGTGGGCGAGGAGGGGAGCGTGGGACGGCACCTCCGCGCCGCCGGGGCGCCATCCCCGCACCGGGCTCGCTCCCTGGGCAGCCCCGCCAGCGGCGCCCGCACCCACCTGGCTCCCA
>NW_007739649.1:17911-23752 GCF_000696425.1 Galeopterus variegatus | reverse complement strand
ACAATATTACGTCTTCCAATGCATGAATGTAGACTATCTCTCCATTTAACTTTTCTTTAATTTTTTTCAATATTGTTTTGGAGTTTTCTAGTTTCAGAGTACTAGCCTTGTACTTCTTCTGTTATATTGACTCCTAAGTATTTTATTCTGTTTGGTGATATAAATGAAAATGTTTTCTTAATTTTATTTCTAGTTTGTTAACGACTAGTATATTAGTTTGCTAAGGCTGCCACAGCAAAATACCACAACTGGGTGTCTTAAATAGCAAAATTTATTTTCACACAGTTCTGGAGGCTAGAAGTTCAAGATCAAGTGTCGACAGATTTGGTTTCTTCTGAGGCCTTTTCATTTCTTTTCTTTTTTTTTTTTTTTTTTGGACATGCAGGTACCACCTTCTCACTGTGTCTTCATATGGTCTTTCCTCGTACACATACATCCCTGGTGTCTCTCTTTTTGTCAAAATTTTCTCTTCTTATAATCCAGTCAGATTGGATTAGAGCCCACCCTGATGGCCTTATTAACTTAATCCCCTATTTGAAAGTCTCATGTCCAAATACAATCACTGTCTGAAGTACTTGGGTTAGTTCTTTAACATGTGAATTTGAAGGTGGCACAATTAAGACTGTAACAGCTAATAGACAGAAATACAATTGATTTTTGTTTATAGGTCTTGCATCCTGCAACCTTGTTGAACTCATTTATTAGCTCTAATAGTTTTCTATAGGTGTAAAGATTCTTCAGAGTTTCATATATATATATAAGCTCATGTTATTTGCAAATGAAGTTTTCTATCTTCCTTTGAAATATGGATGCCTTTGATTTATTTTCTTGTCTAATTATCTTGCTTAGAACCTCAAGAACAATGTTGAATAGAAGAGTTGAGTGAACATCCTTGCCTTGTTCTTGATCTTACAGGAAAAGCTTTAACTCTTTCACCATCACACATGATGCTAGCTGTGAAGTTCATTGATGTCCTTTTATCAGGTTGAGCAAGAAATGGAATGAAACCATTTTATTCCTAGTTTCTTGAGAATTTATATCATGAATGGGTGTTGGATTTGGTCAAATGCTTTTTCTGCATCAATAGTTGCAAATTTTTTTTCTGATAAAATTGTGCATTTGTTTCCTTTATTCTATTGGTATGCTATACTACATTTATTGATTTTGGTGAGTTGAATCAACTTTGCATACATGGGATAAATTCCACTTGGTCGTGAAAGATAATCCTTTTTCTAAGATGATAAATTCAATTTTCTGGAATTTTTCAAAAATTTTTGGATTCATATTTATAAGAGATATTGGTTTGTATATATTTTTTTCCTGTGATATCATTGTCTGGTTTTGGTATCAAGGTAATAATTTCATAGAATGAGTTAGAATGTGTTCCTTTCTCTTCTATTTTTTGGAAGAGATTGTAGAATTGCTGTTGATTCTTCTTTAATCTTTTGGTGCAATTCACCAGTGAAGCCATATGCATATGGATTTTTCTTTGTGGAAAATTATTTTTTGTTTGTTTTTAATCAGTTCATTAGTTTACCTGATATTAGCTTAATATCAATATTCTATTCTTTTTGAGTCTGTTTTGGTATTTTGTCTCTTTCTAGCAATTTGCCCATTTATTATCTTATGTTAGCATACAACTATTCAGAATATTCCCTTAAAATAATTTTTATTTCTGTAAGGTTGGTAATAATGTCCACTTTTTCATTTCTGATATTAGTAACTTGGGTGTTGTCTCTTTATCTCTTGGGCAATTGAAGTAAAGTTTTGTGAGTTTGGTTGATTATTCAAAGAACTAACTTTTGGTTTTGTCAGTTTTCACAATTGTTTTTCTATTCTCCATTTTATTTGTTTTCACTCTAATATTTATTAATTACTTCCTTCTACTTGCTTTGGTGAGTTTACTTTCTTTTTTTTTT
Source organism: Galeopterus variegatus (assembly GCF_000696425.1). Lineage (NCBI taxonomy): Eukaryota > Metazoa > Chordata > Mammalia > Dermoptera > Cynocephalidae > Galeopterus > Galeopterus variegatus. The sequence goes on along the minus strand of NW_007739649.1, from coordinate 21,833 downwards.
AGCTTCTTAAGGTGGAAATTTAAGTTAGTCATTTTAAATCTTCTATTTTGATGTAGGCATTTATAGCTATAATTTTCCCTCTGAGAACTATTTTTCCTGTATACTATAAGTTTTGGTATGTTTTATTTCCATTTTCATTCATTCAAAAATATTCTCTAATTTCCCTGTGTGATTTTTTTCATTGATGTATTGGTTATTTAGAAATGTGTTGTTCCGGCGGCCCCGTGGCGCACTCGGGAGAGTGCGGCACTGGGGAGCGCAGCAACGCTCCCGCCGCGGTTTCGGATCCTATATAGGAATGGCCGGTGCGCTCACTGGCTGAGTGCGGTGCAAGCAACACCAAGCCAAGGGTTGCGATCCCCTTACCGGGATTTCTAACTTCACCCGATTGTGGTGAGGGAATACACTTTGTGTGATGTCAGTCCTTTTACATTTATTGTGATTTATTTATTGCCTGTTATATGGTGTATCCTGGAGGATGTTCCATATGCACTTGGGAAGAATGTATTCTGCTGTTGTTCTACAGATGTTCTACAGATACCTACAGATATAGAGAGTGTTTAACAGATGTCTGTTTGGTCTAGAAAAGGCAATTGTTCAATTACCTTTTTTTTCCTCCAATTTGGTTCATTTTTGCTTCATGTATTTTGTACTCTCTTGGTAGGTTTGTGTATGTTTATAATTGCTATATCTTCTTGGTGCATTGCCAACTACTGCTCAGCAGCCCTTTGCATGACTTTTAACTAAACAGTTATTAACTTTTAATATGTAAGATAAAAATAAGCTACACACATGGAAGTTGACTTCTGGCTTATTTAAAATCTTAGCAAATATTTAAATTAAGTTTATTAATTTAATTTTTTTCACTTGACTTCTTTGCAAAAAAATAAAAATTTGTCATCAATCAGTTCAGTTTCAACAAGTAAACAGATAAAGAGTACATTATAATATTCTGAACATTTCTTAAAAAAGGTAAAATCACCTTAAGGAATTTTGTCTATATGCAGATGTTCACTAAAATGACTCATTAAAATGATCAGTTGTATTAAATAACAACTACTTTAATGCAAATTGATGTTGACTTCAGCCCCTCCCTTTTTTTTTTTTTTTTTTGCTTCTCCATTCCCTTTCCAGTTGGATTTCACCATGTTCCTGAAGTGAACCTAAGATCCCAAATGACTAATAATGTTTCAAATTCTCTAAACTTTTTAAAAATTATTATTATGACAAAATAAACATAATGTAAAATGTATCTTTTTAACCATTTAAAGTGTGCAATTTAGTGGCATTAAGAACATTCACATCTAAAAATGTTTTATTATCCTAAAGCAAAACTCTATTCATTACACAATAATTCCCCGTTCACCATTCTCCCCAGCCCTAGTAATCACTATTCTATTTTCAGTCTTTATGAACTTGAGTATTCTAGGTACCTCATATAAGTGGAATCATACAATTTGTCTTTTGGGGTTTGGCTTATTTTACTTAGTATAATGTCCTCAAGATTAGCCTATGTTGTAGCATGTATCAGAATTTTACTCTTTTTTATGGCTGAATACTTAATTGTATGCATATATAGCACATTTTGTTTATCTATTCATCCACTGACAGACATTTGTCTAATCTCCTCTCTTGAGACTGTTTCAACAAAGGCAATGACATACAATTAGTCCACATGATTAATCAGTAACTAAGTTGGAAAAAAGGAAAATCATGTCAATATGTGAAAAAAAAACCACATTAAATATAAATCCCTTAGGACACACACATATATTATGATGCCACATCTGCTTGGCTTGTTTGTCGATAAAATCGAGGTTTTCTTTTGTTTATATTGATTTGGACTCAATACTGACTGCTAGCTGAAAATTAATTTTCACCTGATTTTTTGTTTCATGTCAATGTACTCTGTGTAAAAATTTCTAATTATTCTCAATATTAAGATTCATAAAAAATAATATATACTGCAACTCTTATGGACTACTTGACAAAATATATCCTTCATGGCACTGATACTGCAATTACAAATTTTAATTTAAAAGAAAATTTATTCCGATTTTTCTTTCAAATCCTTTAATCTGGCTTCATACTTAGCTCTAACATAGGCTTCCATTGTCACTTGTTTCAGAATTCCCCTGGCAATGTCGTTTTTCCCTAAAGCTCTCTTTTGCTTTCTTAAATATTACCACTTCTTTTTCTTACTAGAGATTGCATTTCCATTTGTATTTTCTTTTTTCTTTTATTCTCTAGTAAGAAAATAGTATAGAGCTGATTTACTCTAAAAATTATATTACTACTAGAGAGAAAATATAATATAAACACAGTTACAGATACATGCCACTTAAAATTGAGAAATGGCTGGCCAGTTAACTCCATTGGTTAGAGCAAAGTACTGTAACACCAAGGTCCAGGTTCAGTCCTTGTACTGGACAGCCACCAAAATAAATAATTACATACACNAGCTATAATTTTCCCTCCGAGAACTATTTTTGCTGTCTACTATAAGTTTTGGTATGTTTTATTTCCATTTTCATTCATTCAAAAATATTCTCTAATTTCCCTGGGTGATTTTTTTCATTGATGTATTGGTTATTTAGAAATGTGTTGTTTAACTTTCACATATTAGTGAATTTCCAATATTTCCTTCTATTATTGATTTCTATCTTCACCCGATTGTGGTGAGGGAATACACTTTGTGTGATGTCAGTCCTTTTACATTTATTGTGACTTATTTATTGCCTGTTATACGGTGTATCCTGGAGGATGTTCCATATGCACTTGAGAAGAATGTATTCTGCTGTTGTTCTACAGATGTTCTACAGATACCTACAGATATAGAGAGTGTTCGACAGATGTCTGTTTGGTCTAGAAAAGGCAATTGTTCAATTGACTTTTTTGTCCTCCAATTTGGTTCATTTTTGCTTCATGTATTTTGAACTCTGTTGGTAGGTTTTCTGTGTGTTTATAATTGCTATATTTCTTGGTGCATTNTTTACTCTAAAAATTATATTACTACTAGAGAGAAAATATAATATAAACACAGTTACAGATACATGCCACTTAAAATTGAGAAATGGCTGGCCAGTTAACTCCGTTGGTTAGAGCAAAGTGCTGTAACACCAAGGTCCAGGTTCAGTCCTTGTACTGGACAGCCACCAAAATAAATAATTACATACACAAATAAATGTGAAAAATGTTATTAGATTATCATGGCTGCAGCAATCTTTATTAAGTCATGAAGGCCAAACCTCACATGGCACTGAGTTGATTAAAATCAATATATACAAGAGGCAGGATTGCTCATGCAATATGATGCAAAAGCTTGAGAAAGCAAGGAAGGGGTGTGGTGAAAACTGTCCCTGATGTACATGCAGTCAACTGAAACTCGATGGCCTTAGCAAGTTTCTACACATCCATATAAGCAGGGTAATATCAACCAAGGTCATCTTAGAGATTTTTAACTGTGCCTCTTTTTAGGTCAGGATGAAAAGATAAACTCAAAATTTCGTAAGAAATCATATTCACTTCGCAGATGATCCTCAGCAGATCTAAATTAATATTTCTAAAGTTAAAGACAGTATTTCTGTTCCTTCTTGCTCTGTTAAATAAATATTAAACTCTATTATACTAGAAGAAAATTAGTAGACAAATATTTAAGAANTCCCTTTCACAATGTATGAGAACCAGGGAGAACTAACATCTTTCAAGAGAGGAAGATGCAGAATCTTAGCTTAGAAGGCACTGTGTTCCAAATGTCCAAGTTCGTCATTTTTAATTTTTAACCTGGGACATATATTCCTATAGCAAATATGTTGTGATATATGTTATGAGGTATGTCAATAACACAGGAAATTGCCAGAGCAGTCTAAAATGTTTTTTTGGCTTATAATATTACTGAAATTGTACTTTTTTCAGAAAAAAA
>NW_007739649.1:16947-17884 GCF_000696425.1 Galeopterus variegatus | reverse complement strand
AATATGAAGATAGAGAATGTGTAAAGGTTGATGGAGCAGATTGAAAGGTAAAAATCAAGAGTTTGCATTTCAAAGACTCAGAAGATATCTGAGCATCTACAAAGAGGGAGCATGCTCTGGATACAGATGAGCACTAGCAGATGGTGATCATGGATAACTGACATGTGAAACAGTATACAGAGTTTCTGGCGACAGCACCAAAGAATGATTCCAGATACAGGACAGAAAAATATACAGAGGAAACATGAACAAAGGATAGTCACAGAGTTACAACCACATCATGATCCCTTTCTCCATTCTAAGTGACACACCAGAGTCCTAGCGTCATCAACTAACTTCATGACTTATGAAGTCAACCCTGTAAACTCTAAAATTGGGTCCAAGATTAATAATGGCAACTTGAACTGATATCCAAATTTTCATTCTAAGCATGATTTTTTCATATGAATGTGATTCTCAGCAGGATAAGCTCATTATTTTTTGCACGGCTGAGGATATTTGAGGAAAAGGATGCTATGGAGATAGAAAAAAAATTGACGTTGTACTTTGTACTTAGGAAATAAAGAAATCCACTTTTAAAAATGAAAACTACAAAGAACAGCATCTCAGCTAATTGGAATATGAAAAAGTTAAGTGTTCTTAACTGGGGCTGAGATGTTGCTGGCACATCTCGTCAGGAGGTGGGGCGGGTGGGGCGAGGGGGCATATCAGAATCTTCATGAGAAAAGGGTGAGATTTTGATGTTTATCAAAGGAGGACATGAAATAACACACAAAACAATAATCCGGTGTTGTCACACAACTGTGTGCACAAGTCAGCTTTGAAGTAGCTTTGACTGACCGACCTAGTATCACATTGGAAATTTGGCTAATTTAGTGATACGTAAAAATCCATAATGATAGTCATTATTATGGGCAGTTCTACAAATAATCAATCA
>NW_007739649.1:15452-16358 GCF_000696425.1 Galeopterus variegatus | reverse complement strand
TGAGCGTGGTGTGGGCGCAACACCGAGGGTTGCGATCCTGTTACCAGTCAGTAAAAAAGACAAAAAGGAAAAAAAAAAATTGAAAACTACGAAAAACAACATCTCAGCTAATTGGAATATGAAAAAGTTAAGTGTTCTTAACTGGGGCTGAGACGTAGCTGGCACATCTCGTCAGGAGGTGGGGCGGGTGGGGCAAGGGGCATATCAGAATCTTCATGAGAAAAGGGTGAGATTTTGAGGTTTATGAAAGGAGAACATGAAATAACACACAAAATAATAATCCGGTGTTGTCACACAACTGTGTGCACAAGTCAGCTTTGAAGTAGCTTTGAATGACCGACCTAGTATCACACTGGAAATTTGGCTAATTTAGTGATACATAAAAATCCATAATGATAGTCATTATTATGGGCAGTTCTACAAATAATCAATCATTAGTTTAAAAAGAAGCCTCACAAAATATACAATAGATATGCACCTGGTTTATATTAAAGTGTACTTCAAAGAAACTGGAAAGAATGAAACTTAGAAATAAGTGACATTAGTACCTAAGGCAGGGCTGCTTGAAGGTCCCTCCTTGAAGTCTCTCCACCTGTATCACCAGATAGTCTTGTTTCACACTCAGACTCCGGAACCACACCCCTGCTGGTGATTCTGATTCGGTGGGTCTAAGTCAGGGTGGAACGTGGGAAAGTAATTCTTTAACAAGCTGTTCAGGTGATTAAATGATGCAAGTCATCTCAGCATCACACTTCCAGGAACAGCGCTAGGTTATAGGCATGACAATAAAGATCCTTTTCATCATACATGTGTGTAGAAATGTGTTTTAAAATTATATGTCAAATGCCAATGATGAATGAGAGTACACTTAAAAGAAAACATGTGCTATTATAAAATAACAAGGCA
>NW_007739649.1:13388-13814 GCF_000696425.1 Galeopterus variegatus | reverse complement strand
TTTTTAACTTGTATTTTAATACTTTGAATTTGAGCTAAAATCAACAGAAAATAAAATGCCCATCTAGATAAAATAGCTACGGTTAGTTTACTATTCAGTTCTGCCTTTTTCTTATTCTTCTTTCTCTTAATGCTTTTCTATGAAGATTCGTATGTTCAGTCTAAAAGAGCTATTGTGATAAAGAAGCTGTGATTTATAAACTCAGCTANGAATTTGCCTAAATTATGACCAAGTTAACAAAAGGATCTATTCTCAAATTAGACTGTGAACTAGCCACTACAACACTCTAATAAAACAGTAGAGTTACAGCAAAGGAAACAATCTCTTTTTTTATTGCCTTTTCTTCAAAGTTCAGAACACAGACAAATCTGACTAATTTGGGAACTGTGTCAAAATTAGTAATGGCTTGCAAATGCATAATTTGAG
>NW_007739649.1:5567-12676 GCF_000696425.1 Galeopterus variegatus | reverse complement strand
AATTACTTCATCTTCAGGTTTTATCCTAAGAAAATAACCAGAAGTGTATGCCAAGATTTATGCGTGAGGATATTCATTTCAGAATTATTTATAACAGGAAAGAAAATTGGAAACAACCTCGAAGTTGAACAATACAGAGTCAGTGAAGCAAATTATAGCAGAGTCATCTGATGATTATGTATTTATTTGGAAATCTTATTTTTTGTATGTTTCTTATTGCTGCTGTAATAAATTAACTCAAACCTTGTGGCTTAAAACAACACAAATCATTACACTTCAGGTCTGGAGATCAGAAGTCTAAAATGGGTGTCACTAAAAAAGTCCTGATGGTGGTAGAGCTGCATGTGTTTGGGGGAGAATTCTTTTCCCTACCTTTTTCAGCTACTGGTAGCTACCTGCATGGCTCATGGTCCTTTCTTCACATCTCTCCACCCTTTAGCTTCCATTTTCACACCTCATACTACCTACTCCGATCCTCCTGCCTTCCTCTTTTAAAGACCATTATGATTATATTGTGCCCGCCCGTGTAATCCAGGATGATCTTTCCATCTCCAGATGCTTAACTTCATCAGCTCTGCAAAGTCTCTTTTACCATATAAAGTAATGTATTCACAGGTTCTGGGAATTAAGATATAGACATCTTTGGGGGGATATTATTCAGCCTTCCACATCTGGCAAGCAAATGAGAACACGTGAAAATTTAAAGTGCTTAGAACAGCTCACACAAAATGGACAGTGTTAATTTGCAAAATGAATGAGTGTGTTGGAGTGAGCAGTACTGAAGCCCTGTTGGGACCTAAAACCACCTGGGCGAAGGGAAAAAAAAAATTAAAGGGACAGTTTTTTTTTTTTTTCTTCTCTCTTTTTTCCTTTGCCTGTTAAGTAGAAAAACTTTCTTATTTTGCCTGTTAAGTAGAAAAACAAGTTGGTTGAAAAGCTAATCAGTATTTTGCAAAACTAAGAGTGCTTCTTTTAGGCTTACAGAATTCTGAGAAATGATCAAGGCCAAATGTGTGGAAACTAGACTCTAGCACCAATAAAGTCAGCCAGAGCCCTGCAAAGCTGCACAGAGACTTTGCAAAGACACAGACTCCACCCTGAAGCAAATCGAAATCCTCCAGGACTCTAAGGGTAACATCAAGGTCAAGAACAGAAACCAGACAGAGACTTGGTGAGACTTTGTCTCTGGCCCTTGCAGGGAGCCCCCATAGCTCACATCTCCTTCTCTTCTGCTTTTTATTTCCCTCATTCCATTCCTTCCATCCCCTTTAAAAACCCCTCAGTAGAACTGAGCTTTGAGATAGGGTAGCTTAACAGCCCCTCAACTGAATAAAGCTTTCTTCCCTTATCACCATCATTTGACTTTTGAGTCTTTTGTCTGGGTGGCGGTCAGCTGGACTTAGGTTCAGTAAAAAGTGGATATGTGAACTTCTGCATGCATAGGCTAATCTAAGCCATCCTCATCTCTCACCTGGATTATTCCAATAGGAAGGTAATTCAAAAAGTTCATGGAAAATTTTTTTATCTTTTAATTCTATTTTCCCATTAAGTTTTTGAAGTACCCTCATAGTCTCCTCATAAGCCTCCCTGCCTCTAGCCTGGCCCCCATTTATTATCAGCACAACAGCCAGTGATCTGTTTAACAAATAAGTCACATTTTGTTTCTCTTCTGCTCAAAACCTTCCATGGTTTCTGCATTTCACCAAGACATAAAGGCCAAACTCCTTGGATGGCCCCCAAAGCCCTACACTGTGTTTTTCCTTAATGATGCCTATTTAAGCACACCACCTACACTCTCTCCCACACTTCTACTCTGCCCTGGCTACACTGACTTCTTGCTGTTCCTCCCAAACACTGATCTTGTCACCTCAGGTCCTTTGCACCTGCAGTTTCTTCTACCTGGAGCACTGTTTTCCCATATATTCATGCAGCTCTTTGTTCGTGTATCAACTCAGTGAGCTTTGTTCATGTATCAACTCAGTGAAGGCTGCTCTGGCTACTCCACTTAAAATCTTAGCTATCCCAACACTCTGATATTTTTCCATAACATATCACTTTTTATTACTCTGCATGCTGTATTTATTATGCTTATATCCTCTCTTCTACTAAAATACAAATCCCAAAAGGACAAGAAATTTTATATATTTTGTTCAATAATGTATTTTCATTGCCTTCAGTAGTGCCTGGAACATAATAAACACTCAATACATAGTTATTGAACAAATAAATATTGAGGTCTCATTCTGTGCCAAATTTTGTATTAAGTACGGGGGCCACATCAGCAGACTTGACAAAGAGTCTCTCCTTTACTGGAGCTTGCTTTGGGTTCTCCTGCGTCTACCAAAATCCACTCTGCCTAAGTCCCCATATTGACTGAAATAGAAGAAAACACTAGATGAAAAATAGTAGGACTAGAAATAGTATTTAGTGTTGCTTTCCTTACACATAACACCACCCTTATTATACTTATATTTTTATCCCAGTCACTGGGTATGTTTCATTGATGTTTGGGAGATTAATGCAAATGGATATAGCTGTTAATGGAGCATGCCATGAAAAACAAACAAACAAACAAACAAAAACAACATGACATTCTAAGAGTCATAGAATAAACCAGGGAGAAATTGACATTTCTTCAAAATTTATACCATTTTACATACACACATACAGGATACATGTACATGTTTGGATGCAATTGACCACAAGCAATTAGCCCTTCTCACACATTGTTTTCTTATTGACTATTATTTTTAAAGTATGTAAATATAAACCTCTGTGAAGTGCATCCTTCAGTGTGTAACAGGAATTCCTGACACAGTTAGCAGATGACGTTAGTCTCAGAATTGCACACAATCCAGGATGGATGTTTCCATTCATTTTGCTGGACATCACATAGACAGAAGTTTTTAGAAATTATTCAAACAGGAAAATCAATCATTGGTAGGCAACGGTTTTAATCTGGCTGATTTACACTTTCTCATCTTTCTATATATCAAGTGTTAGAAGAAACACTCAGATTCTGCAGCATCCCGGACATTTTTAAAACCAGGGAGTGCATGTAGTATCAGAACAGATCAAATGGTTGACTTGCAGCTTTCTGGTCTCAACCATCAGGCTTTCCATAGATGGGATTAACAAAGACTGGAAAATTTAACATTTAATATCCTATTCCACTCAACTTTGTTTTTTTCTATTACAGTAAATATTTTATTGAAGTTACCAACTGTAGGCTTTAAAAAAACACTATATTTTAAAGATTCATTAAAAAGCAAAATTTAAATGAGTTCAATGACATGGAGATGATAAACAATCACGTCTTTTTGGTGATTTAAAATACCGTCAGAGATCAAACTTATGAAAACAGTGTAATCTTTCAAAAGTATTCATTATTTTATGTGTTTTTGCTCTGTAATAATCTACTGATCATTTTTTCACTACCCGAAAATAAGATTTTTTTTTCCCTTTTTGTCTTTTTTTCGTGACTGGCAACGGATCGCAACCCTCAGTGTCGCGCCCGTACCGGACCGCGACCGGCAACGGGATCGCAACCCTCGGTGTTGCACCCGCACCTCGCTCAGCCAGTGAGCAGCCGGTCTGTATGTGGGATCCGAACCCTCAGCAGAAGCGCTGCCACGCTCCCAAGCGGCGCACTGAAGCAGTGTGCCACCGGGCCGGCCCGAAAATAAGATTTTTGAAAGTATCTGTATTTTTAAAATGATGGTAATCCTAGCTCATTCAATTGTCAACTATAATTTCATTATTTTTAGATGAAGACAATTTTGATTATACACCTAAGTCAATAACATGAATGTTAGTCAAGCACAGTTAACTATCCATCAGGTAGATTAATTTTTCATTTTTTTACTAAGCAATATTTTATAATTTTATATGGAAATTTTGCCTTTCTTGAAGCCAGAATGTTAAATTTCATATTTCTTATTTCAAATAATTGATACCACTAAATAACTGTTTAATTAGAGTCATTTCTGTTGTTGCTGTTTCTTATTTTCTAGTTTCACTTAAGAGGCCTGAGATCTCAGTTTAACTTATTAGCCATGTCCTGGAGCATGTCAGCCACTTTGAGCATCACTTTTCTCATCTGGAAAATGCTAATGACAATTCCTGCCCTAACTTCGTGGGTGGTTGCAAAAATGAAATAGCATGGAGGTACTTTGTAAACTCTAAAGCAATTACAGAGGCAGTATTATTTTCTGTATGAAATATTAAGTGCTTGGATAAGTACCCTAAACATATTATTTCGTGCACTTGAAATGTCAAGCGTGGACTGTTACAATTATTAGTAAATTACACCGCTTCCTATGATCCTTCTTCTCCATTCTGTTGCCAGGTTAATTTTCTTAGAGATGTTATATTTTTATCTTCTCATAAACCTTCATTAGAGTTCAGCCTCCTTAGAGTGTCATTCAACTGATCTTGAAGCAAAAAGGACATAAGATGCTTGGAGAGAGGAGCGAAAAATGAAAATAAAGGGACTGGTATGGCATTTGTCCTCTATCTGCCACAGTAGATTGGTACTGAGCTCCCACTGATAGTGAAGTTACGTTTCCAAACAACAACATACCTCTAGACTCAGGAAGGTTGCAGACCGAGGGAAGAGGGTTGTTTTAACTGAAAAAAATGAGGTTATGTGTGCAAGTGAGGAACTCTCTGAAATCCCAGAAATGACTGAGGATACAGTGGGAGATGGAGGTTGAGCTTGGATATCATGAAGGTCTGAGCTAACAGACTAACCAGATTCAAATACTGATGTTATTTGTACCCCAAGCATCTTAAAACTTCTGAAATGAAGGAAACGTATGATTGGCTTAAAATAAATAACACGTATTTTTCTTTTTCTTTTCAGTTTGAGTTCTGTGACTAGAGTGTGTATGTTGCTGAATTTCTGATTTGTTATGCTTGACTCAAACCTTTCCTCCACCTTACCTTTCACTCTTTCCCTACAAACACTCTTTTCTGTGACACTCCTTTGACATATGTGGGCAACACATAAGCATACTCATACCTACATACGAGAGTACTTTAAAAAGTTCATGGGAAAATGGAATTGAAAGTTAATACAAGTGTTTCCGTGAAATTTTTGAAGTACTCTCAGACAACAGCAGGTAAACTCCATGATGACAAGGAGGGACTTGGTCTGCTTTGCTTACAGCTTCATCTCTGGTGCCCGGAACAGAGCATGACATTTAGTAGTACTGATGAATGAATTAATGAATGAAATAACAAAGAAGTTATAAATGTATAGGTGATAAACATCCCAATCACCCTGATTCAATCATTACACATTGTATATGTGTATCAAATAATCACTTGCACCCTAAAATATGCAGAATTATTATATAGCAATAAAAATAACTCAAAAAATTACTACAAAGAAATAGCAAATCATGTCAAAAATTTTACTTAATTTGTCATCTCTGAAATTAGAAATAAAAATACATTTCTCTTTATAAAATTTGATGATTTTTATACTGCCTTGTTTTTGGTTGGGTATGTTACAAAATAGTAGACTTATAGATTCTTTAGAGTCTTTCAAGCTGTAATTCTTTGCTGGATAAAGACAGTGTGAGAGAATAGAAATAGAATGAGATTCTTGAGTCAAGTAGAGTCAGATTAAAATGTAGCTCCAGAATTTACTAGTTGTGTAATCACAGGTAAATTATTAGCTTTGTGGAACCTCTATTTATTCTTTTACAAAAAAGGAAAAAATATTATCTTGCTTATGGTGGTTATGTTAGAATTAGATATAGCTCTATAGATATATAAAATTATTGCATAGAACAGAAACTAGCAGACAATAATGTTTAAGTCTGTTCATTCCATATGCTTTGAGTAGGGTTTAATGTAAGTCACTGGAGTACTGCCTCTGTGTGTGGCCATGAACAGATGGGTAAGTAAAGGGGGGACATAGCAAGTTCTGTTTTTTTTGAAGGGAAAGTTTATGTTAAATCCAAACTGTGACAAGCTAATCCACTCAGATCATCTCTTTTTCAGGTAGCTGATATTCTAGGGAGCATTGAATATCTTCTTAAGCTATTGCTAATTAAGGGCATAGAAGGTGTATAATAGATAGATGCCACTGGAGGCTAGATAATTGCCAGTTCTGGGTCCTGACTCATGTATAAATCATGTACAGGAGCACAAGACTACAAGACTCCCGCAACCAACCCTGCATGTAGTTCTTGTGAACATCTGGCTCTTGCTGACTTCTTCATCTTTGTTTATCAGAAAGAAAATTTTATCATGGAAGACTCCTTTTTCAGTAAAAAGAAATTCTACTTTATGGAAAGGACACCAACATGGTAACTGGCTGTTCTGACTCTCACTAGATTTGTTGACTGGAGTATGCCATGCAATCAAGTTTGGTTCTGGAATTGTAGTCATATAAAATATTTTGGCTCTCTTTTGGTTACAAGTTATAAATCGATGACTCCAGAAAAAGTTTCTGTAAGAAACAGTCTATGTGGTCTTCTCTTTGATCAGTGCTTCTATTCAAAAAGGACACTGCGTCCACCCATGGTATGATCTGGCTAAATAACCTGGTAATCCGGCTGTTGCCTTTCCATTTGCAAGAGAGGAAGTGCAAAGTCTATGAGTGGTGGGTGGTTTAGACTTGGTCAGGGATAAACAAGAGTTTATTGTTTAATATTTTTTCCAACTTGGAGTGCCTCACAAGAAGAGAAAAAGATAAAAGAGGAAGAAGATGGGGATAAATGAAAAATTGGTTCTATATTACTTAGGGCAGGATAAGATGGGAAGAAATAGCAGAAAGTAGTATCAGGATTAAATGTGGGTCAAAAGGGGACAAGGAAGTTTCTGGAGAGCTCAGCAGTGGCTTTTGTTTTGTTTCTGTTTTATTTCATTTCTCTCTTTCTCATTCTCCCTTCCTCTTCTTTCCACCTTCATTTTTCCCCCCAAAGCTATTCATTGAGTGTCTACTCTGATTTATAGGTTTGCAAATATATGCAAATAATATTTAAATAAAGGAACTTGCTTTAATGGAGAAAAACTTCTCACATGGGACAGTATATCTTTATATTCACAGATTCTCAAATTTCTGCTTTTTTCCACTCCTTATCCTCAACCCCAGA
>NW_007739649.1:2525-5194 GCF_000696425.1 Galeopterus variegatus | reverse complement strand
AAGTTAATGGTAAGGTCTAAGAAGGAAAAATGACATTTATATTTACTTGTTTTTTCCAAAAATAAAGCATAGAATTCCTACTGCGTTTTGGAGCGTTAATGAGAGCATTCATTTTGCACCTTCTGGAGACGTCACTTTTCTTATGTGACTGCACAGTAAATGAGGGTGCATGTTCTGGACATCTATGTCCAGCTTGATTTTTTTTTCTTCTTCTTTTGCTTGACTGAGAGGCTTCCAGACATCGTTAGTTATTGTGAATAAAAAGGGAGTTCTTCCTTTCTGTAACATGTATAGAGATATTTGCTCTTGTAGCTCTGACCTCTTAGATTTTTCCTTCATTGTTTCAAGTCACTGTCATAGATTTAGTCTTAAGGAGGCCTCCCATTTCTCTCATTAGTAACTCCAGGATTGATAACAGTATGCTGTGACTCTTTATGCCAACGGCCCAATATTCTCTGTACTATTCTATATTATTTTCTGTTAAGAAGTGGTGCTCTGAAGACTCCTGGAGATACTGGCAAATTTCCTATCAACTGCAGCAACCAACAAGCATTGCTTCCTCCAGGAAGAAAGGTATGCACATAAAGGCGAATATCCTTATGTTCTATTGCAAAATACATAAGTGGTATTTTCTTGACTGAATTAAAACATCTGTGGCTTCTGTGTATTTCAATATGAGATTCCTTGCTCTCCAAGTCCGTGGTTCTTCCACTGGTAGGAACATCCTTAGAATCTAAAGTCTTAGAATGTTTAGATTCTCCCTCTAGGTATCTTGGACTTTGTTTATGTGCTTCTTTGGAGTTCATTTTCACTACTCACTGTCCTTGGGTAAGCCACAGAAACTGAGAGCCTCAGATACGTATTCAATCTATGGCAAAAATGATAATATGTATGTTTCACATGAAATCAAAATGCTGATCCGACGACAATACTTCATGTAAAAATTATAATGATCTTTAAGGCTTAATGCTACTTTTTATTAACCCTATCAGAATGTGCTCAAACTTTCAATTTTCTCTATTGANATATTACTTAGGACAGGATAAGGTGGGAAGAAGTAGCAGAAAGTAGTATCAGGATTAAATCTGGGTCAAAAGGAGACAAGGATGTTACTGGAGAGCTCAGCAGTGGCTTTTGTTTTGTTTCTGTTTTATTTCATTTCTCTCTTTCTCATTCTACCTTTCTCTTCTTTCCACCTTCATTTTTTTCCCCAAAGCTATTCATTGAGTGTCTACACTGAGTTATAGGTTTGCAAATATATGCAAATAATATTTAAATAAAGGAACTTGCTTTAATGGAGAAAAACTTCTTGCATGGGACAGTATATCTTTATATTCATGGATTCTAAATTTTCTGCTTTTTTCCACTCCTTGTCCTCAACCCCAGATATTATTATTTTATTCCATAAATAAATCTATAACCCCAAATATTCACTGGCTTTATCTATCTTCTGAAACCTTTTTCAATCTTCTTCCATATTACTTCAGTTCTCTGGATGTAAATTTTTTCCCCAATATTCATCTTCTAGAAAGGAGGATGACTCCCTTACTTCCAAAGATATTCTATAAAGTCCATTTATCCCCAGTAATTCCTACACTTAGTGTTGATGCCAGTACAGAAAAAGCCAATAGAATTAGTTTAGCCAAAGATATATTTAACAAACCAAACATTTTTGCCTTCTACAAAAGAGGAAAAAAACAACACATTCTATAATTAGAATTGGTGAAGTGATCTCATATGATAATAAAAGCTTAGTATTCTCATAGTTTTAAGTTATATAGCTACAGCACCAATAATATTTGGAGAAGAAAGGAAACAGTGATTTACTATATTGGATAGCAAAAATAGGAAAAGTTAATGGTAAGGTCTAAGAAGGAAAAATGACATTTATATTTACTTGGTTTTTTCCAACAATAAAGCATAGAAATCCTGCTGAGCTTTGGAGCATTAACGAGAGCTTTAGTCATTCATTTTGCACCTTCTGGAGAGGTCACTTTTCTTATGTGACTGCACAGTAAATGAGGGTGCATATTCTGGACATCTATGTCCAGCTTGATTTTTTTTCTTCTTCTTTAGCTTGACTGAGAGGCTTCCAGACATCGTTAGTTATTGTGAATAAAAATGGAGTTCTTCCTTTCTGTAACATGTATAGAGATATTTGCTCTTGTAGCTCTGACCTCTTAGATTTTTCCTTCATTGTTTCAAGTCACCGTCATAGATTTAGTCTTAAGGAGGCCTCCCATTTCTTTCATTAGTAACTACAGGATTGATATCATTATGCTGTGACTCTTTATGCCAACGGCCCAATATTCTCTGTACTATTCTATATTATTTTCTGTTAAGAAGTGGTGCTCTGAAGCCTCCTGGAGATACTGGCAAGTTTTCCTATCAACTGCAGCAACCAACAAGCATTGCCTCCTCCAGGAAGAAAGGTATGCACACAAAGGTGAATATCTTTATATTCTATTGCAAGATACATAAATGGTATTTTCTTTATTGAATTAAAACATCTGTGGTTTCTGTGTATTTCAATATGAGATTCCTTGCTCTCCAAGTCCGTGGTTCTTCCACTGGTAGGAAGACATCCGTAGAATCTAAAATCTTAGAATGTTTAGATTCTCCCTCTAGGTATCTTGGACTTTGCGTATATGCCTCTTTGGAGTTCATTT
>NW_007739649.1:0-1986 GCF_000696425.1 Galeopterus variegatus | reverse complement strand
ACGGTACAGCAGATTGAGGATAGTTTCACTAGGTGAGCCTCAACCTAGGCCATTGGGTTTTGTCATACTTGCTAGATTTTATGGGACCGCGCCCTTTTTCTAAGCAAAACAACAGATGGCCTAAACGGATAAAAGGTGCCACCCAAGGGAAGTTAAGGGGGAGGGCTAAGCATAGAGAGGCAAGGCATGTGCACATTTGACCTTTTCAAGGATTGGCCTAAGCTTGGAAATCCTCTCCTGTTAAGCATGTAAGTATGATCTTTTGTGTTATGATAAACGGAGCTGCCTGATAGAACCCGCACTGCGTGTGTATGTGTTGTTCCCTATCTGGGAGAGCAGAGGCATGCTCACCCGTTTCTTGGAATCTCTTTTTGCACCGTATCTTGGGAGGGAGAAAAGGGCAATCCCTTTGGCCACAACCCTCTAGGGAAAGGAAAAACCTGTTGGTGTCCCTTGTGGGCGCCAGAGACGCCCAACGAGATTTTATGCTGAAATTTGTTTTTCTATTTGTTCAAGAAAGTGGAGGCTTAGCAAAGCCTTTATTTACAACTTTATTACACTTTTTCAAAAAATTATAAGTAAACTCATAGGATAAATGTGGCAGTGAATAAAAAGAGAATAAGTAAAGATTTTTAAAATATACAGAAGGTTCAGAATATTAGGATTATCAGGAATCTAATATTTCTTTTTCGGTTGGCAGAAGGGGAAAAGACAGCAACCACAGTAATGACTACATCCACGACAATAACCAGAAAGGATATTCTCATATAATGATTGCAGACACATCTGAGAAAGCTACATGCTACATTATTTAGGGCTTTGGTCATTTCTGAACATTCTAGATCAAGTGAAAAAAAACTTACTTGTTCCCAAGAAAACTGTAAAGTTGTTTAGTAAGAGAGGGAGGGAATGATAAGATAAAAAGCATAGTTGTACCTAAANTACTTCAAAAAATTCATGGGAAGGTTTTTATTATCTTTTAATTCTATTTTTCCATGAACTTTTTGAAGTACCCTTGCGTGTGCGGATTTATTTGTGTGTATATAAAATCCCTCTGTAAACAGCAGATTAATAATAGCCTGATAACTTTATTTTCATTCTATATGTGGGTAAGGACAAAAGAAAAAAGAACTAACACGAATGCCTCAAAGGAATGTTATGAAAAATGCATACAGAAACCTAGTTTAAACATGTGTGGATGTATTTCAAAATGTAGGAGTGTGTTGTGATCTCAAACTTAACAATACTTTTCTTTTGAAGACAACACATTTCAAGATGAATATTGCACAGTGATGTTATTTTAATTGTCTGCATGTTTTGCCTCATCTCTTGATAAATTTTATTGTTTTTCCTCTTTTACTTAATCATTACACACTCAGCTAAATGTGAACAAAAAACTTATCGCATACTTGCAAAGGGCAGGTTTACATTTAATGGATTGCTCCCTTTGAAATGGGAAGTAGACAGAAAGCAAAATCAGAAAACTAAAAATTCAGAGCAAACTTAGATTTGGCTTCCCTCCCCAATTCAGATACCTGTGTACACACATCTAGTGTAATACTCATCAGAGAAATAAAAATAGTTAACTATACCATAGTATGCCATGCCTACGGTATGAATCCAGAAATATTGATAGTATAGTTTTTGTCATGACAGAAAATCTTTTTACTTAACCTAACCTTACAGGACATTTGCTAATTGTGACAAAACTGTAAACACCTTGCAACTTAAGAGATGGAAAATATATCTTTGTTGTTTTTTTTTAACCTCAACTNTACTTCAAAAAATTCATGGGAAGGTTTTTATTATCTTTTAATTCTATTTTTCCATGAACTTGTTGAAGTACCCTTGCGTGTGTGGATGTGTGTGTGTGTATATAAAATCCCTCTGTAAACAGCAGATTAATAATAGCCTGATAACTTTATTTGCATTCTATATGTGGGTAAGGACAAATGAAAAAAGAACTAACACGAATGCCTCAAAGGA
>NW_007739648.1:65914-70017 GCF_000696425.1 Galeopterus variegatus | reverse complement strand
CCTGAGAAAGGAACAAGCCTCCCAAGGAGACTACAACCCAGGCAAACTAGCTACAAAGTCACCCCAGCAAGATTTCATCAGCTTGGCTGAACTTGAACAACATGAAAGTGAATAGGACCAACTGTGCTCCCTTTCCCTGGGGCCCCTGTGCCGCTGGGAACCCTTGGTCCAAATGATGGTAGGGGGCCAACCTATAAACTTCATGGTGGATACTGGAGCTGAACATTCTGCAGTTGCACAGCCTCTTGGACCTTTTTCTCAGAAACAAACCACTGTAGTCAGAGCCACAGGAAACCAACAGAAACATACCTTCTTACTGCCCAGAAGATGCAACATAGGAAAAAGAGAGGTCATTCATGAATTCCTCTACCTGCCTCATGATACAATACTCCTACTTGGATGAGATCTACTGAGTAAGTTAGGGGCCCAAATAACTTTCTCAAAGACTGGAGCAATGTCCCTGACTCTGGGAGATTTGGAGGCTTGAATCCTGTCCCTCACCATTCCCCAGGGGGAAGAATGGCTGTTGTTTAGTCTAGAGGCCATGACCCCAACATTACTGGAGCTTCCCTTCTGGGTGCCTGGTATCTGAGCTGAAGACAACCCACCAGGTCTGGCCAAGGACATTCCCCCAGTCCTGATGGAACTGAAACCAGGGGCATCACCAGTCCGATTAAAACAATACCATATCCCCCAATGGGCTCAACAGGGGATACAAAAACATCTGAACAGACTCCTCAAATATGGACTTTTAAGGCTATGCCAGTCTCCCTGGAATATGCCTCTACTGTCAATTCAGAAGCTGGGGATCAATGGCTTCCAACCAGTGCAAGACCTCATGGCAGTCAACCAAGCAACTGTCACCCTGCTATTCCTAATCGCTACACACTTCTGAGCTTAATCCCTGCTGACACCGCTTTCTTCACCTGTCTGGACCTTAAAGATGCCTTCTTATGCACCAGACTGGCTCCCCACAGTCAACCCATTTTTGCTTTCCAATGGGACAGTCCCAAGGGGACTCAAGGACAATTAAACATGGTTGCCTCAGGGATTCAAGAACTTCCTAACCATTTTCAGCATAAGCCTGGTTTCAAACCTACAGGCTTTCCCAGTCAAACAAACTGGATGTACTCTGCTCCAATACATTGATGACCTCTTGCTGGCTAGAAGTACCTATCAAGAATGTATGAAAGGGACTGAATTCCTCAACCTGCTTTGAGAAAAAGGATACAAGGTATCTATAAAAAAGGCCCAAATATGCCACAAAAAAGTCAAATATTTGGGGTTCTATATCTCCCAAGGACAACACCAACTGGGACCAGAGCACAAACAGGTTGTCTGTTCCATCCTGACCCCCAAAACCCGAAGACAGGTTCATGAGTTCCTGAGGGCAGTGGGTTTCTGATGGATCTGGATCCCTAACTTTGCAGTGCTGGCCAAACCCCTATATGAAGCAACCAAAGGAGGGGAAAAAGAACCCCTGATCTGGGAAACAGCTCAACAAAAGGTCTTTGTGGACATAAACAGGGCATTTACAAGTGCCCCAGGACCCCTGCCTTGGGACTGCCTGACTTGGAGAAGCCCTTCTTTCTATATGTGCATGAGAGACAGGGCATTGCGATGGGAGCTTTAACGCAGTCTCTGGGGTCCTAGCACTGCCCTGTAGCATACCTTTCAAAACAGCTTGACACAGTGGCCCAAGGCTGACCACCCTGTTTCTGGGCAGTGGTGGCCACTGCACTTCTGGTTGCCAAAGCTGACAAGTTAACCCTGGGACAAGAAACCACTGTGCAGGTGACCCATGCTGTCCTCACTTTGCTGGACTCTAAAGTACATTACTGGCTCACTAATGACTGACTGACTAGATATCAAGGGATGTTATGTGGAAATCCTCACATACGTCTAGAAGTAGTTAAGACTCTCAATCCTGCTAACTGTTGCCACTCGGGACTGGAGCCCTGGATCATGATTGCATAGAAGTGCTCAATGAGGTGCACTCCAGCCAACTGTACCTCAAAGATCAGCCTCTCTCAGAGCCCAATGTCGAATACTACATGTATGGAAGCATCAACAGCCAATGCCAGGCTGGATATGCCATGGTCACTCTTGACTCCACCATCAAAGCCAAAGCCTTGACTACAGGGACTTCAGCCCAGAAAGCCAAGTTAATTGCCTTGACCCTTGCTCTACAGCTGGCTGCTGGAACTAAAATCAACATTTACACAGACTCCAAGTTTGCCTTTACTACCTACATGCACACGAGGCCCTATATAAGGAATGAGACTTAATCACCTCAACAGAAAAAGACATAAAATACCAAGAAGAGGTCCTAGAACTCCTTGAAGCAGTTTGAGCTCCAAAAAGGTGGCAGTCATACACTGTAACGGCCACCAAAAGAGAAATAGTCTCCAAGGCAAAGGAAACCACAAGGCAGACCAAGCAGCCAAGCTAGCTGCCATGGGCCTGCTTCCCACATCAGGAGGCCAACAAAAATTAATAGCCCACCTGCTCCCAACCTCTCTGCTCAACTATACAACTTACACTCCCCAGGAAATAATCTGGCTCAAGACAGAAAATGGAAGATTTCTCCCAGAAGGATGGTGGAGACTCCTTGATGGACAGGTTGTTATCCCTAATACCCTGGCCCCAAGGATAGTTACCAGTTCCATAAAGATTCCCATTTTGCACAGTGTCCAAAGCCACTTTGGGCAACTACTTTCATATTCCACAGCTTGACAGTCTGATCCAGACCACCTGTTCACAATGTACTCTGTGTGCATGCAACAACTCCAAATCACACTTGAGTGTCCCACCAGGAATCCAGGCCATGGGTGCAACTCCTTTCAAAAACCCTTGAAGTAGACTTCACTGAAATGCCCAGATCTCAAGTTTATAAGTATCTCCTGGTCTTGGTGTGCACCTACTCTGGTTGGGCTGAGGTCTTTCCTACCCTAACCAAGAAGGCTCATACTCCTGCAAGAAATCATCCCAAGGTTTGGACTGCCTTGGTCATTGGATATGACAATGGGCCAGCATTTGTAGCTGAAATTCTTCAACTGCTGGTCTGGAATTTAAAAATTGCCTGGAAGCTACATACTGCCTATTGACCCCAAAGATCAGGAATGGTCAAATGCGTGAACAGGACTATAAAGACTCACTTCAGAAAATTATGCCAAGAAACCCACCTCCACTGGAACAAAGTCCTCCCCATGGTTTTATTCCAGATCTGATCTACTGCCACCAAGCACACTGGCTTCTCCCTTTTCAAAATCCTGTATGGCAGACCTCCCTCTCTCATCGAGACTATTCAAGGTGATCTGACAGAGGTCAGACATATGGCCTTGCAACAACAACTCCTAGCCTTAGGAAAAACCATGTGGGCCATTCAGTGGGTAGCAGAATGACTCCCAGTTAGTCTTAACCTCTGGTAAACCCCAACAAGCCAGGTACCTTTGTTTGGGTAAAAAAATGGAATATACAGCCCCTCAAACCCTTATGGAGGGGAACTTTTACTGTTTTGTTGTCTACCCCAACTGCAGTCAAAGTAGCTGAGGTCACTCCATGGATAGATCACAACAGACTCGAACCAGCCACAACTTCCTGGGATTGCATTCCTCACCCCACTTCATCCTGCAAGTTAAGTCACTCCAAGGGCTCACTAGTCCATGCATTGCAGAAGCCTGAAGATCCCCAGATAAGAAATTAAAAAACTAACTCATGTCCCAGTACGGAAGTGGTCAGGCTGGAACCCCAAAAGCCTCTTCAGAGGCTGGTTTAACATGTTTGGAGGGTTCAAAACCCTTATTATTATGGTTCTTTTCTTAGTGGTCACCCGTCTCATCCTTCCTTGCCTGCTGCCTCTGGTAATACACACAGTCACATCCTCCCTGGAGGCCATAGTAGAGTAAAAAAAAAAAAAAGAAAAAGAAAAAAAGAAAAAAAGAAAGAAACACAGCCAAAACATTCTCACTATGACAGTGACAGCCCCTAGACCAAGAGCCAGCTGAAGGTGATGCTGTCTGACCAGGCCATCTAAGGCCTTGCTCATGCATCAAAGTGGGCAATGAGGCACCCGCACTTACCTGGCTGTGTCCCACCCTACT
>NW_007739648.1:56026-65433 GCF_000696425.1 Galeopterus variegatus | reverse complement strand
CATGCTGCAACAATTTAACTATATTTTAGCTCTGAGATACCCTTCTGTCATCTTTAACACTACAATATAGGTGAACAGTGCCTGGCACATAGTAATCACTCAGGCAATCATGAGGATGATGATGATGATGATGATGATGCATATTTCATGCAGCTGTCTCTGACTTCTTCAGGAAGAAGTAGTTGTCCTTCCTCTACATTTCCTTAGTATTTTTGAAATAACTGTTTTATAATACTTAATGTATAATATTGTATTTAACTTTTTTATTTCCTACTTAATTGTGACAGTTCTAGAGACATTTTGTCTTTTATTTATTTTTTTTGCCTCAGAGCCTGAAGAAATGCTAACAAATATTTAAATAATCGATTAATCAATCAATCAAATAACCACATTTTATGAACAACAAAAAAGGTGGAAACTTTAAATTTCAAGTGGCTTGCCAAGACTGAACAAATTGTAAGGTGAGAAACTAAAGGTAAGTTTTAATTCTAGGGCCAATGTTCAAGCAATCAATATATATATACACCACATTAGTTTCCTTGGAAAAGAAAACAACTTATGACTTCTATTAGCCATTCAAAAAGTATAAAAGTGAATTATTTTCAGTTTTGCACCTTTGACGCCATGCTGACTATTTATTCATGTAGCCCAAACCAGGAAAATGACTATCACAGCAAACACTTACAGTAAACCAGGCACGGTTCTAAGTTTTCACACATATTAATTCATTTAATCTCCACATTTTCTGATAAAAAATGTATTTTTATCTTCTGGCTTCTACAATTGCCTTTGAGAAGATCGTTCTCAGTCTAATTATCTTTCTGTTGTACACAATCTGGCATTTTTGTCTTGTTTTCAAGATCTCTTTGTCTTTGGTGTTCTGCATTTTATCAATATGTGGCAGGTGTAGATTTATTTGTGTTCTGCTAAGGATGTGTTATAGTAGTTAAAACTGAGAATTTACATCCTCAGTAAATATGCATGCTTCTTTTGAGCATGATACTTTAAATATTTCCCTTCCTGAATTATATTATTTCCTCTGAAATTTCTATTGGATAAATGTTAAACCACCTCATTTTCCTCTCATGCCTCTTGACATATTTTTCAACATTTTTTGTGTGTGTTTTGAAATCTGATTAATTACTTCAAATGAGTCTATTGGTTCAATAATTCTCTCTTCGAATGTGTATACTCTATTGGTCAATCTGTTCACTGAGTTTTTAATTTCATTTTTAAAATTTTTAATTTTTATAGGTTCTATTTGGTACTTTAAATTGACTTTTCATTGTGATTGTGTTTTTCTCATGTTTCCAACATATTCTTTACATATTTATTTTATTTTATAGCTCAAAGGCCCGTAACCTGGAGTAACACTCCAGAGAGTGTTTAAAAATGCACAGAAAAACTTTTGACTATCACAGTATCTGGCATGAGGGTGGGGTTGGGGTTGTTGTTGGCTTTTAATGCTCAAGTTGAGCAGGAGTGCTAAGTATCCTGCAACACACAGGTTAATCCTCCACCACAAAAAATTGTGCTGTTCCAAACCAAAAGAGTGTTATTAAGAAAAATCAATTTAGCCATTACTATAGTTCTTTTATCTGTAGGTCATCTTAGACTTCGTAACTCTTAGAACATGGTCATTTTCTTTTTCTTTATTTTGTAATTTTAGTTATGAGCTCATCTTCAGAGGTATTTATCTGGAAATCTGGGCTGGGTTGAGGGTAATTTAGTCCCTCCAGACTGACTTCATACTCACATTTACTTATGTCAGGTGGCCCAGAAGTGTTAATAGACTAGTACAATATTTTATGTTAATCCATAAGCCCATGTCACACGTGGACATTGTGGATTTGAATACTAAACCTGTGTGATGGCTGACAGGTCTGTGACTATGAGTTCTTAGAGGAGACTTTTTTTTTTCTGCTCAGAATAGAAACAAGGACACTTCAATGTCATCTATCTCTTTGGTAAGCAAATTTTCTTTTTTTCTTTTTTTTAAAAAGATGACCGGTAAGGGGATCTTAACCCTTAACTTGGTGTTGTCAGCACCACGCTCAGCCAGTGAGCGAACCGGCCATCCCTATATGGGATCCGATCCCGGGGCCTTGGTGTTATCAGCACCGCACTCTCCTGAGTGAGCCACGGGCCGGCCCAATTTCAATATTAAATATTTAAATTTAAATGAAGCTTTGAAGTTCAGACGATATATCGTAAAGTTGGCTTCGTTTACAACAACACTTAATATTTATGGCCACTTTTAATCTAATGGCTTAAGCCGTGTTAGAGTAGATTTCTCAGAGGTTGATAGCAGTGTAGCTAATTGGACTTATAGGGCTAATGCACTGACCCATTCACAGGATGATTAGCCAAGATTTATGGCTGTCACAGAGCAGCAAAAAAACGTGCTGATTTACTTAAGAAATTTCTAATGCATGGAAATGTGAAATGGTTCAATAGGAGACCATTACTGCTGTCTTAGTTACTTGCCTCTTTGCATGGCAATACACAAAACTGATCAATGCACATTTTTTCATCTACTTTTTAAAAATAACAGCTTTTCAAATTCTTGTTAACAATGCACTCTCCATTTGCCTTTTCAATTCCTGAATATGCTATAGAATTATAGAATTTCAAAGGCAGATTGTTATTTATTTTCCAATTTTAATACTTTTAATTATTTTACAAAGAATAGTCATATTCAGATGAAAGATGAAAGACAGATGAAAGTAAATAGAAATTGCAGTTTAATTGATGGAGTCTAACATAAGCCGAAATGTCATGAGGAGAAAGCATCAAGCTGCAAATTAGGGTGCAGGCTTTGATCGCCAGATCGTAAATCCATTGTTGAAATGCAAACCCATTCCTTGATTGTAAGCTAAATTCCACTTTCTCATAAAGCTGTGGCAAACGTAAGTGCAACAGCATATGTGAAATTGTTTTGATTGTTAAAGAAAAAAAGACTATTTAAATGAATCACATTCTTAGTTTTTGATGACTGTGAAACATATTAGCAATGTAACTGCAGGTATATCATTTGTGTGAGCGTATCATATTGGGTTAAATATACTTTTTATATATAAAATTATTATATATAAAATTAACATGATATATAATATTTATGTGGCATATATTATATAAATTTATATATATTATATATATATATATATAATTTATATATGTGTATATATGATTACTTTACATTCCTAAACTCAGGTAGATATATATTATATATATATATAATTTATATATGTGTATATATGATTACTTTACATTCCTAAACTCAGGTAATATTGTTATTATGTGGCAAAACCTAATCTCACAAGAAGGAATAGAGTTGGTGAGGCTGAAGAAGCCAAGGGAGTCTGGGATCCTACCCTGGTCCAGTGGCCAAAAGGATAAGCAGCACGGAAGATTCACAGAAGCTGGGAATGTGACAGCATCTTCTCTTCTGGCATTCACAGTAAGTTCTATGACCTGCTGAATACAAGGGTGGCTCCAAGAGAACCAAATTTACTCCCTGAGTGCATAGTCAGAGTTGGCAAGAGCAAGCAAAGAGTAAGCAATGGAAATGCAGTTCTTTTATATCTCTAATGTTATGACAGAAATTCCACTGCTAAATAAAGCCAAAGAAACCTGTGTTCCAAGACTATATACTTTAAGAATTCTCTGGATTCTTCCTTTGTGATAAACTTGGCTTTCCTATCAATTACCAATGCTTATGCTACCAGGCTCAAATATGATTAAAGTTAAAATCAAACTTTGATCTTCCAGCATTTAGTGCTATTTCCAAGAATTGAATTTCAGGCATTAGCATTAAACTGAAGTGTAGTGTTAATTACTTGTATATTACATGGTTAAAAGGGATCACTGTTGAGTTTCTACTTTAATCACTGAAAGCCTGTTTGACACTCAGATGAAAGAGTGGTAAGTATTCCCTGTGGTGAATTTAAAACTGATTTTATAACTCTGCCTGTTTGAACTCTCAGTCCACAAGTACTTTCTGCTTGGTAGCATTTTTTTTTTTGGTCTACTCTCAGTGTTAATTTTCATACTGAATTACATGTTGTAATGTTTTGGTTGCTCCATTTCTTAACTGACATAAAAATAATGCTTTTTTCACAACATCACAAAGCCTAAGAATTATAATTATAATTTGTTGTGTAAAATTTATATTTTGAATAATGGTGAGTTGTATATAGGAGAATTACAAAAGGCATATGCATATGACTCTGTAAAGAAGTTCTCAGGGTAGAATTTCAGATCTATTTAACCGAGATGTGGAAAGAAAATGCACCAATCACTAAACCAAAGCCATAGCAAGTGTTCATGTGTGCTTATGTGTGTCATTGTATGTGTGTTGTTTATCTTTGAAATGATATTCCAAGTCAATATGGGGCCATTTCAATTAGATACAACTACAACTCTAAATTAGGTTAATTAAGGGATATTACTGGAAAAAGGAATACTTCCGCATTAATGAATATATCTAACCAAGGAATTTTCAGTCAGAAAAGGTAGTGACCATCTAAAATGAATAATCAGATTTAATTTAGAAAGATGCACTTTAAGAAAAAGTAAAAACTCTATGTTTTTAATATTATAAATATACTCTAAAAGCCACGTGATCCATTTAATGTTAATCTTAGTTTTATTTGTTTGGTGCAAAAATAAGTCAATTTGTAACTGATTAAACTATAACACTCCAAAATTCTTCACCATTATTACTTATCCAGTATGCCACACAGCTGAGTCTTTGCTGCCTAATCGCAGGTACCTTCTTATACCAGAAAGCCACAAAACCTGAGTGCTAAGCTGAATTTATTAAGCTACAATTTTAAAAATGTTCATGATCTTAAAATAGTCATCTGGGGCTGGCCCCGTTGCGCACTCGGGAGAGTGCGGCGCTGGGAGCGCAGCAGCGCTCCCGTCGCGGGTTCGGATCCTATATGAGGATGGCCGGTGCGCTCACTGGTTGAGCGCGGTGCGGGCGACACCAAGCCAAGGGTTGCGATCCCCTTACCGGTCACAAAAAGGACAAAAAAAAAAAAAGTCATCTGAATATTTCTCTTATTCCTCTTCAGTTGCTTACATTTAGAATTACTGTTAGAACTTCCTATGTTATTCAGACCTTAATAATTTGGAAAAAAAGAAAAAAAAACCCTCCATAAATATGTATTTTCTCTCCCATATATGAGAGATTGACAACATTTGAATGAAATTCTTTACATGATTTACAGTTTACTGGACCCTATTTGTCCAGCCTCACATAGCAACACTCTTGTTGGCACATAGTAAGTAAGTAATCAGTAAATGTCATTGAGTGACTGATTATCTTCAAGATATATTGAAAATAGCATAGTGTCGAATAGACGTACACTCACTTATTTTTGCTATATGACTTTAGGCCAGTTATTTAACCTCTCTGTGCTTCAAATTCACCCTCTATTTATAACACCTACCTGACAGGACTGCTGTGACAATGAAATAAGACAACAGAAAGCACATAAGACATTGTCCCAACATAGCAAGTGTTCAATAAATACTAATTCCTTCCATCAGATGTTTTTCAGTGGTGCACTAAGTGAACAGCTGCATCTCAATCAGAATATTTCCGGAATGGTTTAACCTCATTTATTTAATTAATAAACATGTGTTATAAAAATAACCACTATGAAACATCACAGTGAAATAGGTTAGTATATAATGAAAAAAATTCACGGAACCATCACTAATATGGACTTGCTTGACCCGAAATTGAAATGAATGTGTTATAAAAATAACCACTATGAAACATCACAGTGAAATAGGTTAGTATGTAATGAAAAAAATTCACGGAACCATCACTAATATGGACTTGCTTGACCCGAAATTGAAATGAAAAAAGAAAGTAGGAGTGTTTTATACTCAGATTGTTATTCATTTTTGTCAAGAACAGTGTCGCAGGGAGCAAGTAGTTATAAACAGAACTGACTCAAGCTGGCTAAAGGGAAGAAAACATATATTACGAGATTACAGCATTAACTTAGGGAACAAGTAGGAACTTCCAGGTGAGTCACCACAGGCTTTGCACCTGTTAGGAAAAGGGGCCATTCAGACCCTCTGTCTCCTCGGTTTTCTCTGCCTGTTCAGTCATTCTCACACTTTGCACCCCAGCGTTTCCCTCCTTAACTTACCCATTCCTCAGACACAGCTGCCCCAATCCCAACTTTCCATGACTTTCCTCTCAAGTATCCAACAGTGACTGGCTGGAATGTCTAGATATCAATTCCAGTTTTTGGAGGGAGCAATATGACTGGCTCAGCAGAACCCAATACAGGGCTCTATCTGGATCATTCAGGCTCATATAAGGATGGCTTTCAGAAAGTTGTAAAAGAGTAGATTAAAATCAAAGCAGAGGTTGAGTATGACAGGAAAATTTAAAAGTAATATCCTGAGTCAGTCTAACAATAATAATTATATTAAAAACATAGGGTCTTTATTCTAGATATCTTTCTAGTGTATCTGGTGTCTCATGGTCATTTAATTTTGTCAGAAATGCTGCGGGGGAACTAGTGTTGCTACCTTTGTTACAGATGATGGAAGTGAAGGAATGAAATATTAAGCAATGTTTTCCACACCACACAGCCAGGAAGTGGCAGAACTGAGGCCATAATAACTGTAGTTCAGCTTCCGATGTGCGCTTGGAACGATCTCACTATTTCGCCTCTTCAAGAAATTGCTTTTACCTCTCAAACAAGTTTGGTTTTAAGGCTCTGGGCATTGCAATGAAAGCAAAATTTTTAGAATCTTCTGGGTCAGAAGAGTTCCAAGGACAGAACTGTGTTTTCCTGAGAGCCCAGCTCCCTGTGAATAACAACCATTAACACAAAGCAGCTAGTTGAAGTCAAGAGAGAACAATCTGTTCCATGTATTATCAATATAAGGAGATCCAGCCTGTGTATTACCAACAATTAGGTACAAAAGTATTGGAGGAATGCACTCTTCTACTCATTCATCCATCAACAAATTTATCTCACAGAAAGCCACTTTCTCTGTTAATCATAAACAAAGGAAGCAACAGTTTTTTTCCACAAAGCTCTAATCTCACTGACTTCCACGTTATTTATACAAAGAGCTGAAGGAATATTATCTATAAGTATTATCAAAATTATCAATTAATTACATAATATTAGCATGACAATGTTTGCAGAGGTATCAGGCAGTTTGACATAATTTGTCTGGCCAGTGTTTATATAGTGATGAAGCTGAATGTTCTTATGCAAAGCTTATAGTTTGATTACCTGCATTCTTTCAAAATTATTTATCACCGATGCTACTTTAAATGGTATTTTTAAATAAGAAATGGTCTTCAGAACATATCAAACATCAAACGATGTTATTATACCTTTAAATTTTAGTTTTTTAGTGTTTCAGGTAATTAACTTGATAGAATATTATTAGAATAAGACCACTTTTGTAAAACAAAGGGGATGTTCACATCTGCTAATGATTTCTCCATAAGTCATGTTTGACAAATACTTTTTACAGACACAGTTAAAAATGTATCTTAGCAATCTTCGAGAGGCATACTACAAACTGCCATCTAACAGATGTGCCTGTGATAGTAAAAGAAAAATAAACTGCCAGATATTCATGGGCATGTTTGCCCACCTTCCGAACCCAGTGTGCAGTTGCTGTATGCTAGAAAATCAAGAGCCTGCAAAGTGAAATAATTGATTGACTGTGACTAAGGGCTGTGCCAAAGTTTTTGAAGCCTTCTTGAGGCTCCATAACAAAACACATATAACAATGGTTGGTCACAAAGCTAACATTGACAATTAAGTTTCATGAACTAACTGAGATTTGCAACCTTCTGGTTTCAATTTTACAGTTCAGTTCTGCCAGATGGAGTAGGGAGAAAGTAACATACATAATTAAAATCAATGAAGTTATATCAACCCCAAACACCAAACACCAGGAAATAAAAAGGAAAGAGAAAAAAATCCCAATCATGTTTTCTCACATCTATAGCAAAAGTTAAAAGTCTACAAATCAGAACTTGGGAACCTTTAAGAATAAATTTAGCTGTGATGCAAAAAGTTTCAAATAAATCCTTAGATCAGGACTATACATAAGAATATAGACACTTATCTATTAAAGAAAGAATCATATATATATATATGGTCAGTGGAAAAAGAGGTAATGAGTAGTATAGTAACTGGCATACGATGGGTCACTAATTATTAGTTAGTGGGTTACTGACCCCATAAAAGACCCTACTTTGCATCAACGTTTAATCTCTGATAAGGCATCACAAATGAGTGAATAACAGACAACTTGATAGCCTCTGGGGAGTGGGGGAAATCAAGTTATTTCCCAACCTATGTCACATAATAATTTAAGCCCTTGAGAGAGAAATAAACATATAAAGGTGAATAGATCTTACCTCTAGATGGAATAAGACTTATTTTTATTATTGTTTTTAATTTTTTAAGTTAAAAAAGGGAACACACATTTTATTCAGCTTGCTAATTGCACATACAGTTTTGTATGCCTTCCCATGAAATTCTGTTAAAATTACAAAACAAATATATATTTTAAAACTTTGACAATCAGGCAAGTCTCAGTGGCTGATAAAAATGACAAGAAATTTATGAAAAATATAGAACTAAAGGAAGAGGAAATCTGTCAACAACAGAACTAAGGAAATCTCAAACTAATATCCAAAACAAGTGAGTCTAAAAGCAGAGACCCAGAAGTAATTCCAAGGAAAGAGGAAATATGCTATATTTGTTTGTAAACATTACAGAAACAAAACATTATGGAAAGACAAACATTAAGAAAAAGAAATTATGAGCTAAAAACCCCTAATAAAATGGAATGAAGACATGAAACAGATGAGCACTTTTAACTTTAGATAAGAACCTCAATATGAGTCAAGAAATTACACACACACATACTTATGTGCATAGGTACGTAAACATATATGTCAATAAATATTTACAAAATACAACTATTTATATTTGGGAAAATTAAAAATATTTAATGAAATAATTCACAAAATCTCAATTCCTGGTTAGCAAAAACAAAATATTTAAGCTTGATTATAGATAATAGATTCTACCAAAGTATTTTTTCAGAACACATCTCAAAAAATATTGATATAGAAATATCTGTAAGGGGCTGGCCCGGTGGCGCACTGGAGAGTGCACTGCTTGGGAGCGTGGCGGCACTCCTGCCGAGGGTTCAGATCCCATGTGGAGACCGGTTCCTGCTCACTGGCTGAGTGCGGTGCGGGCGCAACACCGAGGGTTGCGATCCTGTTACCGGTCAGTAAAAAAAGACAAAAGGAATTAAAAAAAAAAAAAAAGAAATATCTGTAAGTCTTTCGAAAGGAAAGAACAGTAAGGGCTTGTACATTCAAGGAA
>NW_007739648.1:53419-55687 GCF_000696425.1 Galeopterus variegatus | reverse complement strand
AAAAAATATTGATATAGAAATATCTGTAAGGGGCTGGCCCGGTGGCGCACTGGAGAGTGCACTGCTTGGGAGCGTGGCGGCACTCCTGCCGAGGGTTCAGATCCCATGTGGAGACCGGTTCCTGCTCACTGGCTGAGTGCGGTGCGGGCGCAACACCGAGGGTTGCGATCCTGTTACCGGTCAGTAAAAAAAGACAAAAAGGAATTAAAAAAAAAAAAAAGAAAGAAATATCTGTAAGTCTTTCGAAAGGAAAGAACAGTAAGGGCTTGTACATTCAAGGAAATAACCAGAGCATATATTTCTGGGCTGAAGAAAAGTGTCTTCAAAGATGCAGAACCCACTCATAAAGCAAGATAAATAAAAAATAAAAATATTCAGACCTCGACACAGTCACACAGACTCTCACTCAAACTCACACACACACATACAAACACTGGTGAAATTCCAGAACTTAAGGAAAGAGAAAAATCTTTACAATTTCAAGATGGCAGAGAAAAAAGAAGTTACTTACAGTGCAGTAAGAATGGAATTGGCCTGATATTTCAGCAGTTTGAAAACTAAAAGTCAACCAACGTACATGTATCAATCAGTAAGGGTGGGCTAGGTTGTATGGCACTAACAACAATAAAGAAAAAAATAGTGACAACACAACGGTTTAGTTTTTGCTCACACAACATGCTCAAAGTAGCTTAGGGCTGGGGGTGGGGTGTTCTGCTTACAAGGAACTCTCTGTCGCGGGCTAACAGACATTCCCCCTTAGTATGTGCATCAACGTTCACTGCAAAATTTGGAAGACAATGTGCAAGTAATACTGGTTCTTTAAGCTTCCACCTGAAAGTGGCATACTTCACTTTTGCTCACATTTCACTGGCCAGAGCAAATCATGCTGTCATGTCTATCTTCGAAGAGGGTGGAGAAGTATAATCTTTCTATGTGCCTAGAAGGAAGAAGGTTGAATATGTTTGGTTAATCATTTGTCACTCTCCTTCCAGCACCTTCTCCCTAAAAGAGAAGCCATCCTGCTAAGGATCAAGCTCAAAGTCTAGAATTTCTAAGTAGATTCTTTACCGAGGGTGACGCTCCATAATATCCATTTCTAGTGGCATACCCAGTGTATTTGACACACAGTAGATCTTTCCTTACACCCCCTGCTTTATATAACAAAATCATTTTCAGGGGAGAGGAGCATTGTATCACTGACATTGGCATCAGCTCATAGTGATAAAAAAATCAAACTTTTTGGGGGCAGAGTGTGGAAGAGGTGGTATCACAAAGTTTGAGTCTTGTAATGATCCCCTCATATGCATATTGGAGTTGAGCGAGTGGGCATTCAGGAGAGTAGGTAAATGCACAGCCAGATGTACATTTACTTACATAAGATGAATTGCAATTAAATGTAAGAAAATTTTTAGGTGAAACAAAAGGGGATTCTTCACTTTTGTGAAAGGCACACACCACCAAGAAGACATAACATGCAGGGGTGTTTAAGTACTTAACTATACATGTTCCAAACATGTAACGCCCATGGGACAAGTGGAAGAATAAACAAAACGTCGGAAATCAACAGGTCAGAGATAGAAAATAGTCTTTCTCTTAGACTGACCTCTTTCTACTTGTTAACACTACACCCAAGTACTTCTGAAAGCATTCTTACTTTCTGACAACAGTATGTCAGTCTTATCTAAATTCTACCCTAAACATGCACTCAGCCACTTTCCAAGGAGCCCTGATTCCTACTAGTGAAAAAGAGTACGACAGACCAAAAATATTAGGCACTGATGGCAAACATTCAGTTGTTCCACAATCTAACTCACTTTGATCACTAGACAAAGATATAAAAATGTTATCCCTTTCTCTCCAAACATCCTGGCTTCATGCTTATATTTCCAATTTAATTAAGCATCTTCTTACCTTTCTCCAGTGAACATATTTATTAATACTTTCTTTTCTTTCTATTAGCTATATTGTCTTATTCCCAATGTGTCCAAATTATAATGTTGCCCTCCAATTTGGAAGGCTACCTTTGTTCTATTCTTGACTTTTTTGCCCAAATACCTTGAAATTGGCCTCAAAGTATGCAGACCTCAATGATCCCTAGCCATCCCCACCCCAAATGTTGGTATTGCTGGAGAGGAGAGGAGAGGAGAATCTCATCTCCCCCTAAGTGAACATTAGGCACAGAATATATATAGAGAATCACATATAATAAATAAACATTAGCAATGGAAGAAAAAATGCAACAAATGCAAACCTTTGATATTTTGCTAA
>NW_007739648.1:48921-53167 GCF_000696425.1 Galeopterus variegatus | reverse complement strand
CCCCCTAAGTGAACATTAGGCACAGAATATATATAGAGAATCACATATAATAAATAAACATTGGCAATGGAAGAAAAAATGCAACAAATGCAAACCCTCTTTGAATGCTTAATTTTCATGATTGAAAGTGTTATTTTTCTCATATCAAAAGCAGTCTTAGGGTTAAATTACAATGTTTTCAGAGCATTTGTATAAATACAGATATTTATTAAATTATTTGTGCACCAGATAAATTTTAAAAGCAAATTACAGATCTCAGCAAATATAATTAAGTCAATGTAAAAAAAATCATCAAAATCTTTTAAGTTCTATGGAAAATTCCATTAAAAAGGTCTCTGCATATCTACATTTTACAATGTTGTCTGCATTTCACGAGAACTAACTCAAAAAAGATTCAACTGTATTTGGATTTTAATATAATATTTTCTATCTGTAATGTTAGATTAATATTACCTTTAGATATTTTCCCAAAGTAAGAAAACCCAGGCATTTTTACCTACCTGTAGAGATTTTCATTTTTACAAACAAAACAAAACAAAACACAGAGCATTCAGCAAAGTGTAGCTATGGAAAGTTTCCATAAAAGTATGAATGTCTACATGGGTTAGAACATCCACCGTCCACCATCCAGCTTTTTCAGAAGTGTACATGATCTCAAGAGTGAATGCAATGCCATTTTTTCTTCTCAGCATAAGAGCCTCAAAATAGTCTCAATATATATATTAGCATTAGTCTAAATTCATATCTTCTGACCAGTCACTGGGCTTCTTTTTAGGACCTGGGAGACCTGGGTGTGTTGCCTCAGTTTTAGTTAGCTGAGGCATGTCACAAAGGACCCCACACTAAAGCAATCCCTATGATTGTCTTCTTGGCTACTGAAAATAGAAGTTCTCATTTTGTGGGTGCAGTAGCACTTGCATTTATGGGAAAGAAATACTACCTAAAAGTACCATGTAGCTACATCTGAGTTTTCTTTTTAAAATGATTTTTATGCAAAATTAATGTACCCCCCCCATAACCAGCATCATTGTTGCAACCCCCTACCCAGCTTAAGAAACAAAATTAAATGAAACAATTGCAAGCTCATTGTGTACATCTTCCTCTCGCCACTGTCCTCATCCTTATTGTCTGAGAAAACTATTTTGAAATTGTATTTTTTGTTTCCATGCATATTTTGTAATTTATTTTATATTTTTATATCCCATGGTAATGTACGGAATTGTTTTTGCATATTTGAAAATTTTGTAAATGGTGTCATACTTTTTGGATTCTTTTTTTTATTAAGGACATATTTATAAGATTTGTCTGTCTTAATGTGAAGTTTACTTTATTCACTTTCGTTGTTGTATAGGATTACATTAAATAAATATGCCACATTTTATACCCATTCTCCAATTGGTAGACGTAGGGTTTTTTTCTATTATAATGTTGTTATAAACATTCTTGAATATTCTTCTTACATGTTTGAGAGCCTCCTTTGATTATATGAGTGGAATTGAAGCTATCATAGCTTTGGATATTGTCAGATTATTTTCACTTTGGGAAGTTAACTGACATCTTTACACTATTAAGACTATATCTATGGACAGTCCATATTTCTCCCTTTATTTGGGTCTTCTTTAATGTCTTTCAGTATAGTTTTGTTATTTTTCTTTAGATTTATTCCTAGATAAGCTATATTCTAAACAGTTTAAAAATTTTTTTGAACCTACAAAAAAGTTTAAAAAGTAGTACAAGGAACACTATATATCTTTCATATAGACTGATCATTATTAAATATTTTGTCACATTTGCTTTCTCTTATCTATCTATCTAGACAACCTAAAGTTTTTACAGTGAGAATAATCTAGATAGATAAGAGAAAGGAAATGTGACAAAATTACTGATCTCTCTGTATACGCTTTTGGTGACCATTTGAAAGTAAGGTTTAGAAACTATGAAAATTTACTTCTAAATGTCTTAGTATCATTTCCTAAAAAGAAAAAAAAATAGACTTTCTCCTACATGAACACAATATTAATATGAATAATGCACCACTTAAGCAGCATTTTAATATAAAATCTATATTCATTCCCCACCCCTCATTATTTCAATGATATTATTCACATTTTAAAACTCAGGTTCATGAAGGATTATGTATTCAATGTTTAATCTCTTTAATCATAGTTAACCAAGAGCAGTTTCCCACTATTTTGTCTTTCTGAGGCATTGACACTTTTGAAGAGTCAAAGCCAGTAGTCTTGGAGAATGTCCCACAGTCTGAACTTATCTGATTGTTTCCTCATGATTAGGTTCAGTTTATATGTTTTTGGCAAGGACTTTACGTAAGTGATGCATACTTCCCATTGCATCACATACAAAAACGAATTAACATTAGTTTGTACCAGTATTGGTAATGCCACATTTAATAATTTGCTTTAAGTGGTACCTACCATATATCTCCATTGCACAAGAACCCTTTCCCTTTCTAATTAATAAGTAATCTGTGCAGTGGCACTTTGAGACTATATGAAAATCTCATTTCCCCATAAAGCTCTTGCCAATGGTTTTAAAAATTGTTGAAGACCCTTGGCTGAATCAAGTATTAGGCTGGATGTTTGGAAATCATGATTTTATAATTTTCATTCATTTTACACTTATTATCTGGAATATTTCTGCAAAGAAATTTTCTTTCTTTATTATTGTTATGGACTGCTGATTTTTGTTTAATTCATTGTGTTAAAATCCATTACAGTCATCAATATTTCAGTGTTCAAACCATCGAAAATCTGGATCTTAAGCTGGATTCTGTTTGTTTTTGTTTGTTTGTTTGGGTTTTTGTTTTTTTTGGCATGCACACATCACTTCCTTTATGATACTAAAAGATTTTTTTTTTTTATGTTCACTTTGAACTTTCTGGCCCAAACATGGAACAAATATTTTTTCCAAGGAATACTATATCCACCTAATGAGATACGATAATTTAGAAACCATCCTTTGGGAATCAGGTGTGCTCATCATTAAATGAATGTGGCATGGATGCTTCGGGGCCCTTTCAGTAGTCATAGCTAACTACATATGATCTCATTCAGATACTTGCAATTTAAATTCAACACGACAGGCTTCTTACCTTTTCCCATTTGATAATTTTATATCTTTCCTCAAAATGTGTTTACTCGTTTGCTCTTTCATACAATACCAACAAAATAATTAGTCAATAAAAATCATAGTTTCAGCAATGTAGATGAAAGAAGCACTTTCAACTGCTTCATTTCAGTGAATTAAACTTAATTTTGAACCAAGAAAAAAATAAATTGAGATTTACTATATTAATACCATGAACAGCAATATCATACTAACTGAAGTTAAAGATCTCTTTGTAGGTTTTGCTAATGTTAAGTACTGTTCTTGCAATATTCCCATTTTAAGGTATTCAGTCAGAGTCCTGTGTTCAAATGCCACTTGAAATAATTATCTTGTTTCTGCATGATAATATGAATGGTCTGTTTATGCCTTCTGCTCATTTTGAATTCTGTTTTAATGTTTTCGTCTGTTTTCCACTAATCATAAAAGATTATTCCTTTGTCTGTGATATGTGTTGCAAATGATATCTCCAAAATAATTTCTTGCAAAGACTCTGCAACCTTATGACAACTATCCAGCTTACCTGATCTCCTAAAAAAGCTTCTCCTTCTTTTGGGTTTTCTCAGGTAAGGAACAATCACATTTGCTAGGGCAGAAGATACATCTACAACAGTAAAATTAAAACCCTGGTAAAGATCCAACTAAAAACTACAAAGTATGGGTGTTTCCAAACTTCAGGAAGACAGGCAAAAATCTGTGGCAGAATTTAGGACTTTGTTAGATTCTTATAGTCCCAGACTATAGATCTGTATCTAAACTACTTTTTTTAATTGTCTTTCCCTCAGATGAGGGAAACTATACAAAAGTAGTTAGATAAGAAAGACGATTCAAATGACCCAGGTGTGTAAAAACATTGCCACGAGAAAGTAAGTCAAATAAAAAATTACAATGTAAAAAATGCCATTAGTCTCCTTTTAAAAAGAAATTGGACAGATTTAAATGTATAAATTAAATAAAGATAAAAATAGACTTCAGTGAACTTTCAAACAGTATTCTTGAATAGACTTAATAGGTAAAGGGAGATTACTTTCTCTTTATAAATGGGCACAAAATTGAATAAGGGGATAATTTAAAAAATTAAAATGTAAAATTACCAATTAGAAAACATCCAGTATACTGGGCC
>NW_007739648.1:45903-47616 GCF_000696425.1 Galeopterus variegatus | reverse complement strand
TCACTCACATGTGGGAGCTAAGAGAGAAAGGAAGGAAGGAAAGAAAGACCACAGTAGTGCCGTGGCCTTACAGAGGGAGGGAACATTCCTAGGGCTACAAAGTGAAATGGGGGGCTGAAGGGGAGAGGGAGGGAGGTTGGGAGATAATTGGGTGGGGACAAGGGGTACAAAAGTAATTTTTGGTAATGGTACGTCCCCAGCATGAATCTGGCCCCCATGTCATGGGCAGGAGGGGTGACAATTACCTGTGTACCTCTTGAATATTCTTAATAAATAAATAAAAATAAAAATAAAAGAACTACATTACAAATGGAATTTCTAGATAAAACATACTGCAGGGAGATTATTTGAGATGTTGTTAATAAATGCTCCTATACATATCCAGAGTATAATCTGATCTAGACTTCTAAATACCTACACTACTTACAAATCAAAAACTTAGCAAAGGATTAGCTTTGGTCACACTATCTCTATGAAGAACAACAACAGAAAATCTGTACACATAAGTAATTTAATTAAAGCAGTTTATTGTTTCTAGATGATCATTGTTATGAGCTGAATAGTGTCTCTCCAAAATTCATGTCCATTGGAACTTCATGATGTGACGTTACTTGGAAATAGAATCTTTGCAGATGAAATTAGAGTGAGGTCAGGCAGGATGAGGGTAAGCCCTAACTCTAATGACTAAGTCCTTATACGAAGAGGAGAGGAGACACAGAGATGCAGAGAGGGGAATACCAAGCGAAGAGGAAGGAGCAGACTGGAGTGACAGAGCTAAAAGGCAAGGAATGGCAACGATGGCCAGCAACCACCAAAAGCTAAACGGAAGGCACGGAATTCCCCATCACAGCCTGTTAAAAAATACCTCTAGCAACACTTCGATTTTGGACTTCTAGCATCCAGAACTGTGAGAGAATAAATTCCTTTGTTTTAAGACTTTATATTTGCGGTAATTTGTTACAACATCTGTAAGAAACCAATACGATCATAAATCTTTCTTTTTAATGTGCATAAAAATTTATGCTAGGCTCAATGACAGGCCAGGGCTGATACTCAGCCTTGAGCAATTACAGGCCTCAAATAAATTAGTCAAAACACCTTCAGATCTTGTATAAGGATCATTAAATCTCGTGTTACTACATACAGTGAATATCTGTATGTAATACCTTTAGCTGGTTTGCTAAAGGAATCCACCACCATTTTTCTACTAGTTGATAAACGTATTATGAATTACTGTTATGTTATCCTTCTCATAACACCATCTACTGTGTAATACTCATAAAACAGCAACTCTATAACATCCACCCAATATAGAAGAAACCTGTGATTTTTAGTTTGTGCCTATTCTGGGAATGGCCATGAATGTTATTTTGGATGCTCTTATACCAAACGCTGGCTTAATGTTTTTTGTTCATGCATCTAATCTTAAATATGGAAAAGGAAGCCAGACTGCTATGTAATATCTAGTCTTTTGTATGTTCCACTTTATTTTTTTTAACCAGAAGCCAAATAAGTTCAAATGACAAACGTGGTTCTTTTGAGTCCATGTCAAATTACTAAAATAAAAGTAAATATATATACTAATGGCTGGTATGTTTTTGGAATAATGCATTTTTTAAGATGTCATAGAAACAAAGAGGTCTCTTAACCTTCTCAAGTTAACGACAATTGTGACATATTTGATACCACCTAACATAATTGCTGTCATTAGGT
>NW_007739648.1:39387-44887 GCF_000696425.1 Galeopterus variegatus | reverse complement strand
ATACTTTGTGCATCTCCAAATGCATTTTGTGGAGCTGATTCTTTCTGTGGATTACAAATATGTACCAACAATAGTTTTTGTGTATTTGGGGGACAGTTTGAAGCATCTTCCTGTCAGAAAAAGTACCAGCATTCATAGAACTAAAAAACAAAACAAACAAGCAAAAACAAAAGCAAATTAGAGTTTGTGTTTTCCACCTGGGACATTGCAGCTTTTCTATCTGGTCACACAAGAATACGTTTAACTGGACTAGTTATTCTTGGATTCTTGCCGTTATTCAGAAACCTCACTCACCTAATAACTCCCAAACTTTTATGCAAATAGGAGGAATCTTAGCAGAACTGGAAAGTCATATTGTTGGAAAGATCTTAAACTGAGATTATCTAGAGAATGTCAAGAAGTAAAATGATCCATTCAATGTGCCAACTAACACAAGATCCCCAGAAGAAGCCAAGGGCAACATGAAGAAGACAGCTTCTGCTCAAAACCCCTAGAATACAAGTGTCCCCACAGTCACACTCCCCACTGCATGCTATTGTTACTTATCCTGTTCACCATACTTTTCATATTTACTGATGAAGCAGTGGCACTTCTGACTTACCCTGTTAGGCTCTGCTTACAAATAAAAATGACTTGTCTAAGTTTTACCACAGACAATCATCACCCTAACTCTACACTTTTCCCAGACCTTTTTAGTGCAAACAAGGGAAACCCTGACATAAAAAAACGGCACACTCACCTTACCAATAACAACGTGCTTTTAGACAATATGTAAATAAAGGAAAAAGTCCCTGCACTAGAAAAGTGCACACTGAATAAATTACTATCACAACAATACTCAGAGACAATATACCTGAAGTGTCTGAGGTTTTTCTTTTTTCCCCCTGCTAAAAGGGCCCATGCTCTTCAATGTCAAACCAGAATAGAGGCGAATTAATTATTCTATTGGGTTATTAATTAGATTTTCCCAAGATTTAAGACTCTCCAATAACCTCAGTAAATAATGTCTCTATATAAAGAGTTCAAGGAATAAAACCCTTGCTGAGGTAAAAACAAAACAAAACCAACAAAAAAACCCTGATGAAACAGACTCCTAAAAATATTAATGCCAGTAACAAACTGGAAACAACAAAGGTGTTCTTCAAAAAATTTGACTCTCAATTTGGCTGGTGTAATAGATGATAGAGCCCCGGCCCTGTGGACCCAACAAACTGGTGAAATATTCTTAGCCCAAAAAGTATGGATAATAAAATATTTTTTTCATTATTTTGGGGTCAATAAGTACATACTCTGCACCATTTCTAATACTTCATGTTGACCAGGATTAACACAATAAGGGGGGTACAATGTATGTGTTTGTCTTAGAGGTAGGGTGAGGGGAGATACTCAATGGAAACTACAAAGCCTTAAAGACATTCATTAGAAATTAATGAAGATTAAAAAATAAATAGAGTATGAGATCAATACAAGAAGCCAAATGAAGAAACAAACAAACGAAAACATTAAGGAAAAGGAAAAAATATATAAAAATAAAAGCAAAATTTAATAAAATAGTTTATATCTATATATCTACATTTTTCTTTATACTCTATAAAACAATAAGAGTGATGGATTCAAGTACCTAATTAGAATTAGTTTTGTTTCTACCAATTTCTATTAATTTACTTTGGTCATCTAATTGTTTTGCTTTCTGCATGGGTTCTTTTGTATAGCTAAGACTTTATTATCTCTTGAACAAGAATTAAAGGGAACAGATAAATACGAAGCATATTAAGGAAGAGAAACAAAATAAAACTATAAAAATAGGAATCACACACATAGTTTTCTGATACCTTGCCAATTCTTAATTTGTATGGTCCTTGAGGTGAGCTTTGCTCTGCAGAAGGGTATTAATTCAAAAGTTGGTTCAAACAGAAAATATAAATAAATTATAAAAGTGCTTTTAATGGTGAGTGAGAGAAGGTGACATAAAACGAACCTTAAAGCTACTGAGGGGAATGACAATGCCCTAATAATGAATGGGATTTAAGACCACAGTTGTTGTTGGAGTGTTTAGGGTATTGAATCCCCAGGACACATTTTCACCAAGATAAGGTGATGTTGCATTAAAAATCATTTAAAATTACACGAAGATTTCTGCCTGATTTTAAATTGGCAAGATAAGCTATGAAAAAGTCAATAACCTCTTCAGAAAATATGTTTTATTCTTGAACTTTTCCCATAGTTATCGGCAGCCTACTTACATCATCATGTTGATGCCAAATATTCTGGGTTTTATCAACTTCCTCAGAAACTCACACCCTAAAATTTAGCCCACATAATACCAAATTCTCTCTCTCTCTCTCTCTCTCTCTGTAGCTAGGGAAGAAAACTGGGGAGCTTCTGATTAAACTTGGGTTTTTGTAGTACCAGATTAGGGAATCTCAACCACAGCCTGTCCAATTCACGGTAATAGTAGGCCAGCAAAGGTCCACGATTGACTTTTGAAATGTTTATGCCATCCAGAGTGTTCAGAAGAAAATGCCTGATGCTGATTAAAGTTAGTCAATATTTCAGATTTCCCTTTTGCTCTCGGAAAAGGTCTGCAGGGGAACCAAGGGCCCTTCAAAGTCTAGTTTCTCTTTTAGGGTTTTTACCCACAAAGCAGGCTGCAGTTGAGGTAACAATTTGCTAATCAGAAGATAAATTATTAACTTAAGGAGAAATTTAAGTGCAGCTCCTAACAGAGAAATATCATGATCTAAGTAAAAAACCCACTGGAAAGAACCCAAATCTAGCAAAGAGAAACATATTAGGGACACAAAGAAAACCTTAGACAAGTCTTTTTGGAAAATGTTCAGAGTCTCCTTAGAAAACATTTTCGACATTCTAAGGTTAAGAAGTATAGCAGAGTCATTACTTCAACTGTCTTGGCAAACTAATGAACTTTGGAAAATGCAGTTCTTTAATTCTGAAACAACTGCAATAAAGAACTCGATCCAAATAGACATATCGATCAATCTATTCCAGAATTGATGCTTCAGGAAGGTGCCCTGAATATCACTGGTGTGAATCACAATGAGGTACTTAAAACACAGCAGTTCATTGGGGTTTATTTTATAAAAATAACGTTGAAGATGAGTAAGAATTACTGTCTCAATCTGAAAAATAAACCCTTGTCAGCCATAGCATGCAGCAGTACGTTTTTTAAAAAAATCCATCTTGAGTGTGTAATTTTCCACCCAAAACATGACAGATGGCTTTACTTAAAGAAATGATTGCACCATGTAAGATAATATTGGAATGCTATTTCTCCTCATGCAGTTACACAGTTCTGCAGCTCCACATATCAAAGGATTTCACCTTTGGAGGAAATGAGGATGAACTGAGGAACAGTCATTATGTTTTTAGGATATACACAATACTGCCGAAGACTTTATACAGATGCATAAAACCATTAAGAGGAAGGTTTGGCAGTCATAGACAAAGACATTTCTAGGTCAGAGACAAATTTCCATCCTCAAGTCTTACCATGTTCTGGATGAAAGTGTAAGAAATAAGAAGCATATAGAGAAAAAGGAAAAGTCAGAGATTTTTAGCCCATTCCTTTTTTCTTCTTCCTCAAGTTTGTTTTCTTATCAGCTTGTGAAAAGCTGCTAGAAAGTAGCAGAGATTTTGCTGCCAGGTCTGAACTGCAGGGGTGGAATTGGCAGTAGTAAAACCAAAAAAATTGAGCAAATAAAAGACAATATAGATTGTCTCCTGTTGTGACTGTTTTCAAATTACTGTGTTTAAATGAACTTCTTTTTTAGCAAACTGTCTTTAGTGTCACTATTCCTGGTCTCCAGTGACCTTTCACTGATTCTTTATGTCTTTTGCATCTCAAAGCATCTGAAACTCTGGTCTGTCTCACAAAAGCTTTATGTGAATGAATATAACATAAACTTTTTGGATAAGCAGCTAAATTAGGTTTACAAACTATTTGGGCGACAAAATGTAATTTTACATTATGCCTTGATTTGATGCATTTATTTAAATAAAAACAAGTAAGAAATGGGATTAAAAGGCAAACTTTAAATCTAGGGCATTACATCTATAAAGAAGTGTGATTATACTGGAATAAGATTAGCTTTTCATATGGTCTGGAATACCAATTTCAGCTTGTTAGAGTCACTTTGGAGAGTAATAGGATTTCTCCCAACATTTGTTTGATAAGGAGTAATATGCCTTCAAATAAAGAGAAAACCAGCACTCAGGAATAAGGAAATGCTCAACCACCGGCATTCTTCTACTAAGTCAAAAAATACATAATTGCAAATATTTTATCATTTTGATCAACTAAAAATGGTAATTTCATATGGTTCAAACTCATATGTATTTATGACAGAACAGGCAAACAAGCATGCCAAATCTATTATACCACCTGACTTTGGTAGGTGCTGTTTCCTATCTAACTCAGTCTGTTCTTTGTATTTTCAATAAAAGAAACACATTAATCATAAAGTATTATAATTGATTGTGATAAATTTTGAGGGCCCTAGGAACTTTTGTATCTGCATATATTCTCTGACTCATTTCATAAATAATTCTGTATATGAAACATTTCAAACAGAGAAAATGCAGACACTATCACCCAATAATAACTCAATAATTTGTCATTCATCTGATTTTAAGATATAAAAACATTACAGATATATTTGAAACCTTCTTTGCATCTTTCCTCACCGTTCTTTGTTACCTTCATCCTAAGAATTAACCACTGACATGAAATTGATGTATACCTTTTTTGCCATAATCTTATAATTTTACACATTTATACAATGTATTGTTTTCTCTGTTTTAATATTATAAATAAATAGTATTCTATGTGTACCCTGTTACGACCTAGTGATGATTTTATATTGTTCACATTAAAATAAGATAATAAGATCTCATTACTCCTCTGCTCTGATGCAATCACTACAGAACCCAGAGTCCTCCAAGCCATGCAAGGTCCCAGTGTGATTTTTGCCCTAATTTTTCAATCTCCTTCTCTGCAAGTTTCCAGCTTTCTCACTGGGCTTTAGCCTTACCAGCCTGTTGGCTTTTGTATTTTTTGTTTCCTTCCCTGAAATATTTTTTTTTAAAAATTAGATCGTGTGCATTTAAGTACACACTTTCTCACTGGGCTTTAGCCTTACCAGCCTGTTGGCTTTTGTATTTTTGTTTCCTTCCCTGAAATATTTTTTTTTAAAAATTAGATCGTGTGCATTTAAGTACACAGCATAGTGTTATGGGGTACATATAGGTAGCAAAATGATAACTATAGTGAAGCAAAATAACA
This sequence comes from Galeopterus variegatus, assembly GCF_000696425.1. Classification (NCBI taxonomy): domain Eukaryota; kingdom Metazoa; phylum Chordata; class Mammalia; order Dermoptera; family Cynocephalidae; genus Galeopterus; species Galeopterus variegatus. Next base: position 39,585 of record NW_007739648.1, on the reverse strand, counting down.
TATCCACCATCTTACAAAGTTACCTCTGTGTGTGTGTGTGTGTGTGTGTGTGTGTGTGTGTGTGTGCGTGTGTGCGGCAAGAGCAGCTAAAATCTACCTGGAATAATTTATTTTAAAACAGGTTCATAGCACTTTTTGGTACCTGTCATACACTGACTTGATTGATTGACTAACTGATTGATTGCCTCCCCACAAGAA
>NW_007739648.1:37901-39248 GCF_000696425.1 Galeopterus variegatus | reverse complement strand
ACTTTCTCACTGGGCTTTAGCCTTACCAGCCTGTTGGCTTTTGTATTTTTGTTTCCTTCCCTGAAATATTTTTTTTTAAAAATTAGATCGTGTGCATTTAAGTACACAGCATAGTGTTATGGGGTACATATAGGTAGCAAAATGATAACTATAGTGAAGCAAAATAACATATCCAACATCTTACAAAGTTACCTCTGTGTGTGTGTGTGTGTGTGTGTGTGTGTGTGTGTGTGTGTGTGTGTGTGTGCGGCAAGAGCAGCTAAAATCTACCTGGAATAATTTATTTTAAAACAGGTCCATAGCACTTTTCGGTACCTGTCATACACTGACTTGATTGATTGACTAACTGATTGATTGCCTCCCCACAAGAATATAAGTCCCAAGAAGAATGGAACTATTTTGGGGGTCACTTGCTCTGTATGTAATGTCTAAAGCAATGCCCAGTTTAATAACATTGAATAAATAAATTATATACAATGCTAGTTTGTTTATTTCAGCTGTGAAATATTCCATTAATTAGTGCATATTTTGGGCATACAAATATAAATAAACATGTTGTGCTTAATTATTGGTTAGTCTACTATTGGGCATTATGTTGTTTTTAAACTTTTATTATTAAATGGAATACTACAGTGAACATAAATGTGTTTTTGCATATGTGTAAGATTACACAAGGTATAGAACTAGAAGCAGAAATGTTGTATATTATGAAAGAAACATCATCAGCCTTGTAAAGTATAAGGTAAGAAGGTATTTTACCTGTTTCATAAGGACAGTCAATCATTTTAGCATCATTTATTAAATAGCCCACTAATTTATTTCCATATTTATGTGGGTATGTTTCTAATCTTTCTGTTTTTCATCATTGATCTATTTCCTTATTCTTATACAATATTTATATTATTTTAGTAGATTTGGCTTAGTATTTGGAAGGGTAAGTCCCCCCTACCACCAATCACACAGCCCTAGTTTGTTTTTTATTTTTAAAATTTTAAAATTTTTTTTGTAATTTTTGCTATTTTTATCTCCTTACTTGGAATTATTACAGTTGCATAACACTTATGGAATAATTTTGGAAGAACTGACATGTCAAAAATATTGAGTCAACGCATGAATAAACAGAATATGTTGCTCCATCCACTTAAATCATTTATATTCTTTGGTAATTTTTACAGTATTCTTCATATGAACTGTATTAGTTTCTTGTGGCTGCCATAACAAATTATTACAAACTCTGTGGCTTCACTTGACAGAAATTTATTCCCTCACAGCTTTGGAAGGAGATCAGAAGTGTCGGGCCTCCCTGAGCCAGAGGCCGACAAAACCGAGCGGGAAGAGACCCCGGTC
>NW_007739648.1:34542-34991 GCF_000696425.1 Galeopterus variegatus | reverse complement strand
CGCATGAACTGGCGCCCGTGCGCGTCAGGGCGCATGCGCGCAAAGTTATGCCCAACAAGAAGTCCAAAATCAAAATGTCTGCATGGCTGCACTACCTCTGGAGGTTCTAAGGGAGAATCTATCAGGTTCCTCAACTCTTTCAGTTTTAGGTGGCTTAGGAATTCTTTGATTTGTGGCTTTCTGGCTGCATTAATCCAATCTCTTCCTCCCGGGTCACATTGCCTCCTCCTCTGTGTGTCTCTTGTAATGACACACGTCACTGGATTTAGGGCCTACTGGGATAATACAGGATGATTAATATACTTAATTATATCTGCAAAAACTCTTTTTCCCAATAAATAACATTCACAGATTACAGGGATTTGACATAGATATGGGGAGGGGGCATTTTTTTGCCTACTACAGTGGCCTTGCTCATTTTTAATAGGTTTATTACTAGTTACATTATA
>NW_007739648.1:31406-32631 GCF_000696425.1 Galeopterus variegatus | reverse complement strand
TTTTTTGCCTACTACAGTGGCCTTGCTCATTTTTAATAGGTTTATTACTAGTTACATTATATCTTTTATTTCTATTGTGAGTGGTATCTTTTTTTTCTATACTTTTCTCATTAGTAGCTACTAGCATAGAGGAATAACATTAGTTATTTATCTGGCAAGTTCATATTAGTTCTAACATGAGCCTTTCTTGTACTTCTTATGTATCAATCATATTATTTGCAAGTAAATGTGTACTCTTGTTTTCAGTGCTATACCTCTTAATTATATGAGGGTATTTCAAAAAGTTCATGGAAAAATAGAGTCAAAAGATAAAATGAATTTTTCCATTAAGTTCATATCCTTGGATGTATCTTACCATACTAAATAAGACCTCTAATATGATATTAAATAGGAATAGTAGTAGTGTACATATTTTAATTTTTTTTGTAATAATTCTTAAGCCAATAACAAAAGCTGACACAGTATTTACTATGTACACGGCTTTATATATGTGTGTGTGTCTGGGTATTACATGTGTATATACGTGTATACAAACACACACATATATACCTACTTAGTGTATATTCCAAACATTTACTCATTTAGGCCTCAAAATAATGATGTGAAAAACCATTATAATACATACTTGATGGGTAAGGAAAGTTATCACAATCTATTTAAGTTTAGTCTACAGTTAATACAGCAACTTTTCTTCCATATAGTTTCATTTTCCCCTCTTCCTTTTTCTGGTATTGTAATATTTACCACACTTATGTATGCTCTAAACCTAACGAGATAGTGTTATAATTACTGCTTTTAGAAACCTTATGGTTTTTAAAGAAATAAAGAGAAGAGAATATTGATACACACATAGTCTTTTATATTTACCCCCATATTTACTATTACTATTTCTGGTGATCTTCATTTCTTTCTGTAGATTTAAATTACTGTCTGGTGTCATTCTCTTTCATCCTGAAAGACTTCTTTAGTGTTTCTTGTAAGACAGGTCTGCTATCAATAAATTCTATCTGTTATTGTCTGTTTGGGAATGTCTTTATTTCCAAAGGATAGTTTTGCTGGATCTAAAGCATGGGGTTAGCTGTTTTTGCTATTAGCAATTTGAGAATGTCATTCCATTGCCTTCCACCATCCATTTTTTCAGATGACAAGTCAGCTGAACTTCTTTCTTTAGTTCACATGCATGTGATGAAGTGGGTTTCTCTTGTTGCTTTCAAGATTATTTCTT
>NW_007739648.1:9429-30962 GCF_000696425.1 Galeopterus variegatus | reverse complement strand
TTGTTTTTGGCTTGTATGAGTTTGACTATGATGCATCTAGATGTGGATCTCTTTGTGTTATCATTCTTAGGGTTCATTGAGCTCCCTAGATCAATATATTTCATCAATTTGGGGGAAGTTGTGACCATTATTTCTCCCCCCCCCCCACTTTTTGTCACTCTTATCTTCTTTTGGGGCTATGATTACACATTAATTGGTGGGCTTGGCATTGTTCCACAAGTCTCTGAAGCTCTGTTAATTTTACTTCAATTTTGTTTTCTGTCTATTCTTCAAATTTCATGTTTTCTATTATCTTCAAATTCACTGATCGATTTCTCTGCCATCTCAAATATGCTGTTGAACACTTCTTGCAGATTTTTCATTTTGATTATTGTGTTTTTTTTTTTTTTGAATTCTAATATTTACTTTTGGTTCTTTCATTATAGTTTTTGTTTTTCCATTGAGATTCAATATTTGTTGAGTCATTGCCATCTTTTTTTCCCTTCATTCTTTGAATGCTATTTTCTTTAATTCTTTGAATATATATAAAATAGCTATTTTGAAATCTTTGCTCATTAAGTCTAATATCTCTGCCCACCCAAAAGTAATTTCTATTGACTGCTTTGTTTCCTGAGTATGGATTATAGTTTCCCGTTTCTTTGCATCTTGTGTAATTTCTACATTAGTACTGGACATCTTATATAATATGTTATAGTGACTCTAGATTCTGATATATTTTTCTGAGTTTTTGTTTTGTTTTTCATTTTGTAACTTAACTAGATTAAAATTTTGGCATCTTCCTTTCATGTGGTATTTGTCTTCCAGTATCTCTACTCAGTTGTACTATTCTTATTATTAATTTATGCCTGGCTTTCTGGTGGTTTGCTCTGTGTCTGCACAGCTTAGTGACCAACCAGTGATTTGGGCAGAAGTTGTGCTCAAACACCTTGAGTCAATAAAGCTTCCATCCACTGCTGCTCTTTCTGAGCCAGGGTTGGAAAATACATTCAGAATTGAGGTATTTCTCATCTCATTTGTCTTTTATTTTCTGCCAGGCTTTCTTGTGTCTCTCCGCTCATATGATTTCCTATACAGGTAGGGATATACAAACAGCTAATTTAGCTAATCTATGGTGTCTCATCTCTAGGGTCTCCTTGTTATACTGCTAGCTGTCCTGCTACTCATGCCCAACTGGGGCCACAGAATCAGGCAAATGAAGTATCAGGTTTCTTCCATTTGTTTTCTGTTTGTCACATTTAGCTGACAATGTTACAGAGTTTTTTCCTACATCCCAAATTAAATAAATCCACCCTCTCTGAGGGTAAAGCTTCTGGTTTTTGCATTCAGACAAAATGATTGTTTCACCAACTTAGCTATGAGATGAAAGATGGAAAGACGTCTACAGACTCCCAGTGTTCTTACCCAAAGCTCTAGCTGTTTTTAAAAATGAGACATTTTTTCCACCTTTAATTAATCTCCAGAGCCCTGAAATAATTATTTTTGATGAGTTTACCAATTTTCTATTGGGGGAAGAATGAATTTCTTAAGCTTTTACATATCACAGCTAGAAGTCATGGTCAGCAGTATAATTTCAAATTATTTCTGATGCTCAATTCTACAAACAACATATGTGTGTGTGTATATATATATGATTATCACTATTTAATATATATTAAAAACTGAGCTCAAAAAAAGTATGTTCTACATTATATGTGACTAACATGATTAAGTGGTGGAAGCAAATATGAAATCAGGTTTTCTGAATCTAAATCTGTGCTCTTTACATTATATTATGTTCCCTATCAATTCCAATTCCAATTACAGATACACCTGAAACCAATGAATTAGTAATAGTGATTCAATGTAGTAGATGGAAATACCTAACTAGTAGACAAAAATCTTACCTCTTGATTGCCATCTGATTGCTATAACCTAAGGACAAATGTAGAAATGGTTACAGTGTAGGAAAAGGTTAGCAGTCCATCCTTTCATTGTCGTTTACTTACATGCCATGACCACAGTACTTCACCTGTCATTTTCTGACTTTATACCTACAAAAAAATCAGAGCCATAGTAAATTAAAAACTAGGTATTCATGAGGAAATGTTTAGCAGAAGGAAAACAAACAAGTACAAAAGCACTTGAGCAAGTGGCTTGATTGGTCATTACTAGACAAAAATATAAATTTAACAAATGACTATAAGGTTCAACCAAGATAGATAGATAGAAAGAAAGAAACATAGATAGATACATAGGTAGNTATAAGGTTCAACCAAGATAGATAGATAGAAAGAAAGAAACATAGATAGATACATAGGTAGATAGATGGATAAATTCATACTATGTTCCAGCCACTGTGCTGCACATGATCAGGACTTTGGAGAATGAGACTAAGTCTCTGCTTTGATGGAGCTTGGTGTACTGGAAGTACTGGAAATATGAGATAGTGGACTTGTCAATTATTCTTATATTATTTAGCATCATTTTGTGTAGAAAATATCATCTTTAAACTAGTCTTTCAGCCATATTGATTTTTAGAGGTACATAAAGAAGTAACATTTAGATATAATTCCAAGTTCTGTGGAGTAAGAAAAAAAAAAAAAAACAGAGGCCACAAAATTTATGCAATATTTATGCAATCCTTCTAATCTATTTCATAAAAAATCTTGATCTCTCAAGGCGAGCTATAAGGTTCAACCAAGATAGATAGATAGAAAGAAAGAAACATAGATAGATACATAGGTAGGTAGATGGATAAATTCATACTATGTTCCAGCCACTGTGCTGCACATGATCAGGACTTCGGAGAATGAGACTAAGTCTCTGCTTTGATGGAGCTTGGTCTACTGGAAGTACTGGAAATATGAGATAGTGGACTTGTCAATTATTCTTATATTATTTAGCATCATTTTGTGTAGAAAATATCATCTTTAAACTAGTCTTTCAGCCATATTGATTTTTAGAGGTACATAAAGAAGTAACATTTAGATATAATTCCAAGTTCTGTGGAGTAAAAAAAAAAAAAAAAACCAGAGGCCACAAAATTTATGCAATATTTATGCAATCCTTCTAATCTATTTCATAAAAAATCTTGATCTCTCAAGGCGAAGGGGGATATGAATATCAAATAATTACATAAAAATTCTATACTCAATACTAAATGTGAATACTTGCCCAATACATGTTACTTGAACATGAAATTATTCAGCAGGAAGGAGAGGGATGGAAAATTTATATAAATATGTGCATCTTCATTCGAGGTGTAAATTCAGTCAATAAAATGCTGAACTAGACATTTGTATTTATTTTGGTACTCCTTGCAGACTACTTGCTTGTTATAGTGAGCTGTCACTCTTTCAGGATTTTTCTCAAGTACCTATTGCCATAACAACTAAGAAATTAGGAAATGTGTGTCTTTGGGCTTGCCAGTAATGTTTCAGAAGGAATGTTTTATTCACCATTAGTATGCAGGATGAAAAGCATAAAAACAAGAATGTCAGTTATGGACTGGGAGAAAAGAAAGAGGTAATTTAGCCAAAGTTCAGTACTTTGGCTCAGCCTTGGACTTGAAGCAGCATAAAGGAGGCCCACTCTATTCCTGATGTGTTTCTCCTACACATGCAGCACTGTACTAATTTACATTGACTTTGAACACCTGTTCCTGATGATGGAAAGTAAATTGTAGCTTTGTAGACATCTTCTCCCCAACTTTGCATTAGGAAAAAAGCTTCCTAGGTGAATTCCGATGTCACTTTAGTGGTGGGCTGAGTCACTGATTAATATACTTTCTCCAAAGTTTACATCTTTTAGTGTATTTTTGTCTTTCATTAGAAAACCAGACGTATGTTATTTTTTAACAGTTTTATTAAGTATAATTTTGTGCAAAAACCTGTACATATTTAATGTATACAATTCAATGAGTTTGGATGTATAAATACACCCATGAGACCATCACTGCAATCAAGGTAATAAACATATCCAACATCTCCAAAAGATTCCATGTGTCCCTTTTTTTTTGTATGGTGAGAAAACTTTACATGAGATCTACCCCCTTGATGAAATTTTAAGTGCACAATATAGTATAGCACTAATATAGCACTATAAGTGCTGTGGTATTCAGTAGATCTCTAGAAGTTATTCATCTAACTGAAACTTTATACCAATTGAACAACACCCCATTTTCCCCTCTCCCAGCCCCTTGTAATCATTGTTTTATTCAAGTCAGAGGTATTTTCAATTACTGTTGCTGAAAATTATGACAAAAGTGAAAATTATGACACCATGTTGGACTCCAAAGCATTTGATCCCCATCTATAACATTCTGTGAAGATCAATTCTAGGTGTCAACTTGATTAGATTATGGAATGCGGAGAAACCTGGTAAGCTATCTTTTTAGGTGTGTCCATGAGGGTGTTTCCAGCAGAGGTTAGTATGACAGCCTGAGTGGATTGAGTGGAAAAGACCCGCCTTCAATGTGGGTGAGAATCATCCAATCTGCTGGGGGGGCCAGAAAGAACGAAAGACGGAGAAAAATGGTGAATCTCTCTCTTTATCCACTGGAGCTGGGATGTACTCTTCTCTCCTGTCCATGGACAGCAGAGCTCAAGACTCTACAGCTTTTGGGTTCCAGGACTTACAACAAGGACACCATCGACTTCCTTGGTTTTGAGGCCTTCGGACTTAGACTGAGCCAGGCTACAGGCATCCAGTTTGCAGACAGCCTATAGTGGGACTTTTCTTCACAATCATGTGAGCAAATTTCCCTAATAAATCCCCTCTCATATATATAACATATCCTATTGGCTCTGTATCTCTGGAGAATCCTGACTAATACACTTACTGTGCTGATATAGAACTTAGATGAAGTACAGTAGATTGTGCGGTTCACACAGCACACTCCATAATTGTTAGCTGCTATTCTTACCACCAATAAACCATTTTTAGGCTTTAAATTTTTTTCAAGTACTGTTTACAGTAAACCTTGTGCTTCTTTAAAAAAGTGTTATTGTGCTCTGACTGCTCCAAATCTCCTACGCTAATAAAGTGTTTGCTGGTGAACACTATGTGTACTGCCTCATGCAGAGAGCATACTAGAAAAATTCCATAGCAGTTTCTGAGTTTGAGTTTTCCATTAACTTTCTGATTGTTTAACGTACAGGACAGTTGACATAAAATTTTCTAAGTTACTGAAATTATTTATAGTGTGAGTTCTGTGTACATAATCTTTTAGTTAGTAAAGGTAATTCTGAGTTGTGTATCTCATATGCATTAAAAAATATTTTTTAAAATGTTTTATCCATCAATAAAATTTTTATAATTTATCAGAATAATATCAGAATTATTTGGGTATATTGAGGCAAGTATATGTTTATACATATGTGAATAATATGATGTAATAAATACATAATTTAATAAATAACATATATTGGGTAGATATAGAAATATGAGCTTTTTCAGCTTGACTGAATATAGTAACACTAATTGCATATGCACTTTGAGAATACCATACAAACAAAAATAGTATGTACTTTGAGAATAGGAAAAGTTTATTTATTTATTTTTTTTACCTTCAGGAAACTAGTACAGTTTCTGCACAAAGCAGACCCCCAATAAATACTGATTTAACTAATGATGAATAAACATATGAATATATATATATTAACTACTGATAAAGATGTAAATGAGATTTTACTATAAGTTTAGATGTTTGAAAACATACTTATTTTATTATTTTAATTTAGAAAAGAATATTCTAATGCTAACAAAATATTTTTTAAAAATTCTATTTTACAGTAGCAAAAAGTATACTTGATGAAATTACTCAAAACAATTCACTATAATGTATTTAAACCTACTTTGAAATTATCCTAGGTACCAGGTTATTTCATCATTATTCATGGATGGATGAAAATATGATAGAATCAGTGAGCTAGAAATAGATTCTTCTTGATATTTATCCTAATATGAAGGGTTTTGACCAGATTTAAAAGCCCCTGCTTGCAAACATCCCTCAGCTGTAGATGGAATTGGAAATCCTCCCAAGATCATGAGGTTAATTCCTATGATGTTAATCCTCTAATAAGAGCACGACTGGTTACTGCTCTTCTTTTCTTCCCTCATTCATTCATTGACTCATTCATTTATTCATCGCTTCCATTAGGTATTAGTTATTTAATAATTTATTAACAAAATTTTAGCTGATGCCTACTATTATAGGCTCTAAAGATTCAGAACTGAATAAGATAGAATTCCTGACTTCTATTACAGCTCAAAATGGAAACACAACAATAGTAATATGCACAACATATTTTCAAGGTCAAGAAGGAAACTGTACCAGCTTTGGGTATAAAGCATAAGGATGAGAGTGGGTGATTGGTAAAGCTTTCCTTGAGATGATTTGACTCTATTTCAGGATCCCAATCCCCTTCCAAGAGGTCTTTAAGAAGAGAGTAAAACTAACCCTGTGAACTTGAAGAGATCACTTATCTTCTCCAAACTCCAGTTTCCCAAAAATCCGTAAAGTGTCAATGTTGGATATGATCTCTGAATTTCCTTCTATTACAACATCCTATCATTCTGGAACAGCAGACAAGCAGAAAAACACCCATAACCCAATCTCTCCTGACAGTCTTCAAGTTGTCACATGCAGTTTTATAGCCACAGGTGGCTGGAGAATTCTCCCTCCAAAAGCTTGAGTCCCCAAGGCATTTAGAAGAATTTAAAGATGTGGCACACTGTTTGTACATACATTTGTAAAATAATTATAGCAAGCACAGCCAAATTCAAATGAGGTAGGTGGGAAATAATCAAAATGCACACAGAGGGAAACCCTGCACAGAGGAAAAGGGTATTCTGTCAGCAAGTGTGTCTCTTATGGTGTAGCCAAAAGAGCCAAGCCAATAACCTACAGGTGCAGACGGTGGGAGCTGTTGAGGATTAGACCAGAGGCGGTGTGATGACAGCTTGAAATCAAAGTGAGCCCCATCCTAGAGCATACTGATCCATCTGTTAGGCTGTGGCGTATCTTTTTCATTAGTGCCCCTCAGAGCACAGGCTTTTTTATTCTCTCCAAGAGACAATGTAGCAGGAGCAACAATGAAAAGGAAATTAAGAGACAAAGAATCTCAGTCCTTTTTTCTTATGAATAGCATGGACTCAATATTTGTGTAAGGAATTAAGTGTATATATTGTGTGTGATCTATCTATCTAATCTATTTTAATAAATCCTTACTCTAAATTTAAAAATTAAGCAATCTTGGAAGATCAGATGAATTTTCTAAACTTCCTTTTTAGCAATGTTGCTTTTGAAAACATTCACTTGTACTGCACCAAAATACTTTTATTTGGCCCCAATTCAGATGGCAAAAATCACCAGATTTAATAACTTTAAAACTAAGCTAATTTTGAGTGCACAATGAATCAGGGTGATGTCACATAGCTCATTTCAATAAAACAACTGAGGGCAAACTAAGGTGCAGTGAATTACAGAACTATGTGTTTCAGTTCATTGACACTTTCACTTCCTGGAATTCTAATAATAGCTACCAGAAATATATATATGTGTAAATTAGAATGATCATCTTTTAAGTAGGGTTGGAGAGAGAGCAGAATACCATTGGCTGAATTGTCACGACAGAAGTCCTCCTTTATTATATATTAGCCCCGTGTTACATGATGATGACTCTGCAACCTGCTTTAGAAAAAGCAAAGGGAAAGACACATTAAAAGACCAAATGCAATGTTATTTTTACCATCCATGTTCTACTAATCCAGTTTCACCTCCATGGTGATAATGACAAAATCTTCTTTAAAAAACTGTAATGTTTTCAACCATTTATTATTCATTCATTCATTTGTTCATTCATTTAGCAAATGGTTATTGAGGGCCTACTATGTTTCAGGCATGACTTGAATCATTGAGCACCTGAACATGGAAACAAAGTTTCTTGCTTCACGGACTCTACCATTTAAAGAAGAACACCGATTTTCAGACCATTACATTACAATACGACAAGTGCTAAAATGGAGATATCTATAAGTTGCAACCAAAGAGGGAGAAGGGAGGACCTGGGACTGTGTTGGCATGGCAGAAGGCAAAGAAAACTTTTACAGGGCATGTCACTTGGATTAATACTTCAAAGAGGATGTTTCCATGTGGCTGAATTTCAGAAGAGGAGGTCACATGTCCGACAGAGGAATCAGCATGTGCAAAACAATGGCAGAATGAGAATGGGAGAATCAGGAAAGTTCAAATTGTTTGATATAAACGAGAAAGAGACCTGAGGGGGCTGATTAAATAAGGAGGACACAAAGATTGAAGGGACTTCTTTGTCTTTCCAAAGAGTTCACATTTATAGTACAGACTATAGGAAGCCGGAAAAAAGAAACGAGATTATTAAATTTAGTTTTAGAAAAAACACTGTATTAGTTTCCTAAGGTTGCTGTAACAAAATACCACAAATTTAGCAGGTTAAAACAACAGAAATTTATTCTTTCACAGTTCAGTAATCCAGAAGTCTGAAATCAAGGTGTTGACAGGGTTGGTTCCTTTTTCGGAGTGAGAGTGAAAATCTCACATGCCTATCTCCTTACTTACGGTAGTTGCTGGCAATGTTTGACATTTGATATTTGGCAATATTCGTTGTGTCATCATAACTCCAATCTCAGCCTCTATCTTCACATGAAATTGTCCCCATTTGTCTCTGGTGCTGTGTCTAAATTTCCCTCTTCTTATAAGGACAGCCATCAGATTTGATTAGGGTCCACCCCAATTCATTATGACTGTATCTTAATTGATTATATTTGCAAAGACTCTATTTCCAAATAAGGGCACATTCACAGGTAGTGGGAGTTAGAACTTGAACATATCTTTTGGGGGACACAATTCAACCCACAACAACCACTACCAAAGCAAACTATGATGGATGATAGGAGGAAAGATTGAAGTGAAGTGCACCCGTGGTGAGACTATTGCGGTGATCTGGATAAGAGTTACTGAGAGTATCAACTAAAGCTACAGCAGTGAAGTGTGTAAAATCACCTGGGAAATTTGTCGGAAAGATTGAAGTGAAGTGCACCCGTGGTGAGACTATTGCGGTGATCTGGATAAGAGTTACCGAGAGTCTCAACTAAAGCTACAGCAGTGAAGTGTGTAAAATCACCTGGGAAATTTGTCAAGAGGCATGTTTTTGACCTACCTTAAAATATTCTCAATAATTAATTCTAGAGTTTCAATCAGGAAATGGCCTTATAATCAAAATGTGTATGGTCCCTAATGACACTTGGAAAATAAGTCCACATCTTTTCAGTATTAGAATGTTTCTCTCTCATTTTTTTTTTTTTTCAATTCATGGATTATTCTTTTCACGAAACATAAGGACCCTGGGTAATGTCATTCATTACAAGGAACATGGTATCAATTCAGAGATATCATTGGATCTACTGAACTCTTACCCACTGCTCTGTATAATAAACACTTCCTCTTCTTGAAGACATTGAATAGATGTGCTTTGTCCTGTGCAAACCGTTCAGGAGTACAGCTGCCTGTCATTGTGTTGTGTGGGTGTGCCTCTGTCTAGTTTCCAGATCAGAATACTCAAACGTCTCTCTTTCTTTACCATAGAGTATATCTATCAACATACTTAACACTTAAGGTGAAGTACCAATAAAGGTTAATTGTCATTTGTAAGCACAACGAAGATGAAGAATAAATGAGATATTATATAAATAAGTAGAAAGTAAATTGTTAATAGGCACAGATTTGTGGGTCCATGTGTGTCACATGTCTCCCCAATCAACAGCAGCCCACCATTTCACCAATAAGTATCCAAAATATGCATATGCCACACAATTTTAGTTAAAGAAAAGGGCTACAAAGGAAATAGGAAATCACCCTACTTTACAGTAGTTTGCAATTTTGTTAGAGAGGTTTTATAAAAAAATACTTTTAATGTAATTAATTCTAACCTTGCTTATGATATGAAAGTAATAGTGAAGTAAAAATTCAGAAAGACTATTCACCTTATAGTTCGCTAGTGTTATGGACTTGCCACATCCTTTTCTATTTAACAAGTATTGGGCCGATCCTGTGGCGCACTTGGGAGAGTGCGGTGCTGGGAGTGCAGCGACGCTCACACCGCGGGTTCGGATCCTATATAGAAATGGCTGGTGCGCTCACTGGCTGAGCGCGGTGCGGGCGACACCACACCAAGGGTTGCGATCCCCTTACCGGTCATGAAAAAAGACAAAACAAACAAACAAACAAACAAAAAAAAAAGTATTTATTATTTGCACAATCAAGAAACTAAGAGTAGTTGAGTCTTGTTATATTTTCAGTATACTTAGTATATTGCTGGATTCTAAGGTTCACAATTTCATTACTTATACATTAGTAAAACAAATGTTTTTGAGGGCTGACTATCTAATGCTCCTTTTCATTGCCACTGTAATCTAACTGGTGATCTAAATAAATTTTATATACGGCCTAAATAGAACAAAAATTCAAAGGAAGAGTGAATTTGCTTCTGTTTGAGTTGGGAATCTATATTTTCCTGCCCTCAGATGTCTATACTCCTTCATACTTGGACTGAATAATACCATCAGCTTTCCTGGTTCTCCAGCTTGCAGATAGAAGATTGTGGAACTTGTTGTCTTCGTAATTACATGAGCCAATTCCTATTTCACATATAAATATAGAGTCGGCCCTCCATATCCATGGGTTCTGAATCCATGTATTCAACCAATCATGGATGAAAAATATTTGAAAAATAAAAACAATGAAAGATAACAATACAATAATTGAAAAATAATAAAAATATAAAATACAGTATAACAACTATTTACATAGCATTTACAATGTGTTAGGTATTAAAAGTAATCTAGAGATAATTTAAAGTATACTGGAGGATGTGCGTAGATTATATGCAAATACTATGCCATTTTATGTAAAGGACTTGAGTATCTGCAAAGTTTGGTATCCATGGGGAGTTTTGAAACCAATCACTTATATATACTCATTTTATATATATATATTATATATATGTATATATATATTTATATATATATATATGAGTATATATTATATATATATGAAATATATATGTGATTGGTATATATAAGTGATTGGTTCCACAATATATATATTTCCTCTATTGGTTTCTCTGGACAACCCTGACTAATACACATATCTATAACATAATGCATTAATATGACATTTCTGCAATAATGCTGAGTAAAAAACATCCCCAGAGACCAAGAATTTTCCTCCTTGCTTGTGAGTCTGCAGTTGAGCTAAGAGATCTCTATTTGTGCTGTATATGGTTTAAATGTGCTCTAGTATCTTATTTTTCAACCAGTGGCTTCTTAAGACATGCTTTCCTCCTGGCAGAGAAGCAGCATAGAAAGACAACCTAAAACATGAAAGCACTTGTAAAACTTATGTTTGTGTCATACTCTCTCATACTCATTGGCCAAGGTAATTCACATGGCTAAGTAGAAAATTAATGGGGTGAGAATATACACTCCACTCATTCCAGGGGGTGGCACAGTATTACAGAGGAGAAGTGAGAGTTGGAAACAATCTATCACTTGTAGACACCAAGAAATATTTAGATGCATTTCTAAAATTTATTTTATCTTCTTTTTAGCTTCTCCATCTCCAGCCACATTCCCTTCACTACTGTGCCCAAATCTCCTCTAGTTGTGTCTCTGATTATACTACACACACCAAAATGCCCAATCTTACTTCCCAGTTTCAACAGGTATTAAGTCCAGCACTCTCAACTTGTCTTCTTCACCATCTTATTTAATCTACATTGTACACTTTAGGCTGTTTCAAGTAACTTCTAGCAATTTAGGTAAATTTAGCAGTTTCAGTCTTGTCACCCAAATTCCCTCTGATGGCTTTCCTCAAACATCAAGTCCTGAAACACCCTTCTTCAACACTTAGCATCTTCAATAAACCAAATCGTGTCCCCTTCTCATTTCATATGTTGAAGCTCTTATGCCCACTGTGATTGTCTTAGGAGACAGGGTAGAAGGAGGCAATTAAGGTTACCTGAGGGCATTAGGGTCAAATCCTAATCCAATAGGATTGGTGTTATTCTAAGAAGGAAAAGGGAGACCAGAGCTTTCTCAGTATACACACTGAGGAAACCATGTGAGGACCTAGCAAGAATGTGGCCATCTGTAAGCCACAAAGAAATCCCTCATCAGGAACTGAATTGGCTGGAACCTTGGTCTTGGACTTCCCATTCTCCAGAACTGTGGGGAAATAAACTTCTGTTGTTTAAACTATACAGTCTGTGGTATTTTGTTATGGTAGTCTGAACTAAATAGTTAAACATCTAATTTTCATTATTCTCATGGCTTTTGTAAACTTCCTCAGAGTGATTGCATGGCCAGGCCTGCTATTAACCTACTTCTATCTAAATCTATAGTTTCATTGATAACTTTTGCTCACCACTTCCAGAATAGACCACATATGCCATGTATATAAGATGCATATATGCCTACAATTTAAATGTGTGTATGAGTATGATAATCATATTCTGTCATTGTATGCTTCTCTAGGTTCAAATGCACTTTCTTTGTCTGGCCTGCTGTGACAAAATACCTTAGATTGAGTAATTTATAAACAGCAAAAAAGTATTGCTCTTAGTCCTGGATATTGGAAAGAACAAGATCTAGGTTCCAGAAGAGCCAAGGACTGCTGAGGGCCTCTTTCTCATATTATGTTTCTCACATATGAGGGCATCTTCCATGTGTCCTCACATGGTGAAAGGGGTAAACAAGCTCCCTGAGGCCTTTGGTAGGAGGCACTAGTCTCATTCATGGGGGCAGAGCCTTTATGACCCAATCATCCCCCAACAGAATCATCTCTTAATACCACCATATTGAAAATTAGGTTTTAACATGTGAATTTTGGGGGGACACAAACATTTAGACCACACATGCACTCAGTGTTGTATAGATTTGAAAGATCACAATAAAAGTGATTATTGCTTTTACTGGATCCTAGAAACCTGCATGGTTTATCTCTTTTTATCCTCACAAGTTTGTAGCTTGTATGTAGGTTTTATTGTATTACAGATATGAAAGCTGAGAATCATACCTTCCCCAGGTTCTATTTCCTACCAGACTCAGATACTGAACACAGATCTGTCTGCCTCCAAGGCCATTTTTTAATCCACTAGCAGGTTTTCTCTTCTAAAGGAAAGGGTCATAGTTATCTAAACCCCAGTGCTCATTCTCTAGCATAGGGACTGTGCAAACACAAGTCCTTATTCATTTGGGGAAGAAAGAGATTAGTGCCAGTAAAGTGTTGATTGGCCAGCAACAGTTTCTAAAGGTTTAATTGCAGATTTAAAACAATAGAATGTTTATATCAGCAGTAGATTTTGCAAAATTCCCAAGTCTCCTATAGCTATGCTAATATAGAAATGTAATTATTTTATAGTTACAAATAAAAACATCAATGAATTTCAGGTCTGGTAACTATATATATATATATATAGGACTGGTAAGGGGATTGCAACCCTCAGCACGGTGTGGTATGTACCACGCTCAGCCAGTGAGCACACCAGCCATCCCTATACAGGATCCGAACCTGCGGCCTCGGCGCTACCAGTGCCGCACTCTCCCGAGTGAGCCATGGGGTCGGCCCAACAATATATTTTTTAATAACCGAATATTGAATTCCTTTTTGCTGTTTGACAATGACCCAAAAGGTGACTGATATCTGCTTTCTAGCACAACATGAGCCTGTTAAAACTGCCATTTAAAGAACATACTTTTTGTTTGCTGATGAGATATTTCCTTTTATGTGAGTGTAGTACCTAGTTGTTCATTTTTAACTTCGTGTCTAAGGTCAAATGCAGGATCAATTTAAAATTTTATAAGTCCCTGTCTAAAACTCTGTCCTACCATAACCATGATGATCTACAAGGCTGCTTCCATCTCTCATTTCAATATGTGAAAGTTCTATTAGAATTTTAGGTGACAAATTGCTTGCAGCATGAAGCTGCAAAAAACAAATTAGAGAACTCTATAGCAGTGTCGTTAAGGCATTCTCGCTACCTACCAAATGGCAGAGTTTAAAATCAATTGGATTATGTAAAATGCATTTTTCAGCTCCAGCTCATGTTTCTCCTTTCCATGAAAAATAAGGAAATTGAATGCAGCATGGGTATGGAACAAGACTAAAAATCAAAAATTGTTAAAGTATAGAGATATTGAAGACCTCATCTTTAAGATCTATTACGTCAGAAATTTATTTAGTGCCATAGGTTCTGCAGCTGTTAAACTGTAAGGGAAATGCCTCTCTTTTAAAAATAGGATGAAAAGTTAAGAAAAAAAATATGAGTCATACTTTCCCAGTACACAAACCAAGTTACTAATAAAAGTAATGTACTTTTCACAGCAGCATTATCTCTTTGTAAGTAAAAGGTTTTCCCTTTTCTATTTCTTTCACTCTCTTACTTCCTAAAGACTAAGTACCTCACCTTCTGCTATTCATGTTCCACTCACCCCAAGTTGCTCTTACGCACTTGTGAGGCTTTAGCGATAACATCCTCGTAGGTGATCCACACAACACAAGCTCTACTTTCCTCCTATTATTAGTATCATTTATCTAATTACCTGCTGCTTATGATTTCTTGGATTCCTTATGTTACTGTAAATTTAATGTATCTTATTAAAATACTGACATCATTATGTTTTGTAAATTAGTACTTCTTCCAAGAGATCCAGTGTAGTCTATTGTATTACTATGCTTTCAGTCTGCCAGTAATACCTAGGAGTCATTTTATTCCCTCTCCATGTTAGGTATTTACCAAGCTTCATTGATTTTTTTAGGATAAAGGCCTTCTCTCTTTTTTCATTTCCAATCCCTATACCTTTTTTCAGACTTTCAATACCTCTTAGACATATTATTGCTATAATTTTCCGTTTATACCTCAGTTTTACCCACTGCAACCCATCATACATAATAATCATGCATTTATCTTACTGCAAAAACATTTATTACTCCCATTGCTCTCTTGCTTCAAAGTCATTAGTCAACCCGTTTCTTAGATGATAAAGATTATATTAATTACATGGCCTACAGGCCTTTTAAAAATACACTTTCTAGTTTTCTTTCCAACCATGTCTCTCACTACTTTTCTACACAATTTCTTTAGTTGATTCAGTATTTCCTGAACATGCTATATAGCAACTACCTCATTTGTGCTATTTCCACTTCCTTAAATTATTATTATTTTTTAAATTTACCATAAGGCCCCCGCTCGTGGAACCCTCTATAATGATCTCTCTCAAACCCCTCTGTGAGTGATTTATTATTCTTAACTTGTAAACCACTTACCATCTATCACATATCTTTAGCATATGAAAGATCAATAAAAATATACATGATCTTCTGCCCATGTGTAATGTTCTGGAGGAAAGGCTTTTTCCTTCTCTATTACCTACATGATATTGTGTGTTCTACGAATACTAGTCTTAATAAATATTTCCTTGAAGTTGTTGAAGATGATTGTAAGTGTGATGCTAGCTATGCAAGTACATTGCTGTAACTACAGACAATTTCATAATAAATAGTCTTGGGCTACATGAGCATCATGTGAATGTAGAGTAATGTTCATGTAGGAGTTTGGCCAAATTGGAATTGAATACAATAAATATAATGTATTGAATACATTATACCTTATATTATATAATTGCATAGAATACAATAAATATAATGTCCCAACACTGGAAATAACTGAAATGTTCATCAGATAAAAAAATAATAATAATTATATATTCATGCAGTGGAACACTAAACAGCTATGTAAAAAAATAAACACACAAACATAAATAAATTTCATAGACAAAAGCAGGACATATTGTGTAATTTTATGTATAAATTCAAAAACAGGAAAGATTAAACTATCACTGGAAGTCAAAAGAATCATTAACTTTTTGGTGTATCAACTGAGAGAAGAAATGAAAAATCCTTCTGATATGCTGAGAATGTTCTACATCTTGATCTGCATGGTGATTACGTAAGTGTATACAAATATAAAACCATTTAGCTATACACCAGGATTTTTTTCTCTTTATTGTAAATTATAACTCAGTAAAGTAGTAAAAGAAAAAAAAAGAATTCAGTAAGAGATTAAGTTATGTACCAGTAAAATATTACTGCCATTTCTTGCTATTTTAAACAGAATTCAAACATTATCAGCAAACATAACTTTTTTGTAGATTACATGCTCTCAAACAGACTTAAAGATGAATGCTTCATTGTAAAGCTGGAGTTCAAGGTGGACTTGCCTTTCCCTGAATTTTTCTACCGTGAACATTTAAAACAATGAGAGTCAGACACATAAGCCTCAGGAAATTTAATTATATTATAGGTATGGTTAAGTAGGATCACTAATGTTCCGGTGAATTAAATCTTTGATGATATAGAAAGACTTTTTACATCAGCATCATCATCATAAGCACTCAATAAACGGTTGCTATTATTTTCTGCCAAACATTGTGTAGCATATTCTGAATACATTATCTCATTTACCTCTCACATCTGCTCTATAACTTTGGTACTACTATCTGTATTTTAAAGATGAGGCAACTGAAGTTGAGTAGTCAAGTAACTGTCCCCTTAACACAAATAGTAAGTAGCAGAATCAATATTCAAAACAGATCTGTGTGATGGTAAATCTTGTGTCCTGTTAATTACTATTTCAAGACACTTGAAAATTAAAAGTAAATGTGGACAGAAGTACATTGGGAATAAATGTTCGAATGATAGCACTTTACATTTCTCTCTACCTGTGCCCTTTTCCACATAATGAAATAAAGAATAAAATATAGAATGAAACTCCAGCTATATTTATGTAAAGAAAGGACACACACAGTTAATGTGTAAGAGTTAAAAAACAGAAATTTAATCCAGACCTTTACTAAAGGAAATTCTAAAGGGTGAACTTCAGAAAATTAGACACTGAAGGAAATTTTAAAAGGTGAACTTTAAAAAGAAGAAGCACCTTCCAAGGCCATGGTTGGAGAGACCATTAAAAAAATGAACAAAGAAATGTTAAAAATGTGGGTAAATATTTTTAAAGTATTTCTCAGAGAAAAGAATGACCATTGTATTGAATTTCAAGGTAAAAATAAAAGACAAAATAAAGATCTGGATAACAATCAACTATAAGGTGGGAATAACTAGATTTAAAATATTCTATGATCATAATACTGTTTGGGAGGAAAGTAAAAATGTTTACTATCATTCAATATATAAAATATTATAATTAAAGGGGATAAGCTAAAAGAGTAGAATAAGAGCATGTGACTTCCAAAGTAAAGGAAAAAAATAATCACAAGAAAAAAAGAGGAAGAAAGGTTCTGGAAAAATAAGATAAAAGGCAGAAAATAGCAGAAGAGAAATGAAGCCAAATACATTAATAATCAATAAATATAAATGGACTAAAAGTGTTTATTGAAAGAACGAGATTATCACTATGGCAGAAACTGTTAAATTCTCAGCAAGGCCTCTTTTCCTTTCTTCTTTGGCACAAAATGATTTCACACCCCAGACTTCTTTAGGCATCTGTTGATTATGTTCTAGCCAATAAAATGTGAGCAAAAGTATCACTTCCAAGCCTTCTTTATTAAAAACCCCTCACACAGGTGCTTTCACGCTTTCATCTTCCACTAGCTGTCACAAGAGACAAAAAGGCCCTACAGAATGGCACTATGGAGGACAGCCAGGGCTATTATATAACAAACAAATAAGGCTCTATTGTGTTCATTATACAATATATGTGTATATATATATTTTTATTTCACCAAATTGAAATTATCCTAAGAACGCAAGTGATTTTAAAGTAGAAAATCTATTAAAGTCCTAACAATATAATTTCTCACATTAAAAGACTAAAAGAAGTCAAAATAGACACATGGGCTTATATCAAACCTAAAACCTTCAGTATAGCAAATAAAACAAATAACAGAGTGAAGAGACAACCTACAGAATGGAAGAAAATATTTGTAAACCATCTGATAAAGGGTTAATATCAAAAATATGTAAGAAACAACTCAATAGCAAGAAAACAAATAACCTGATTAAAAAATGGGCAAAGAACCTTAATAGACATTTCTCAAAAGAAGACATACAAATGGCCAACAGGTACATAAAAAATGCTCCAAATCACTAATCATGAAGAAATGCAAATTAAAACTGCAATGATATATTGCCTCACACCTGTTAGAGTAGCTATTATCAAAAAGACAAAAGATAACAAGTGTTGAAGAATATGTAGAGAAAAGGGAATCCTGGCACACTGTTGGTGGGAATGTAAATTAGTACAGCCATTATGGAAAACAGTATGGAGATTCCTCAAAAAATTAAAAATAGAACTACCTTATGATCCAGCAATCCCTCTTTGAGACATATGCAAAAGTAAGTGATATCAGCCTGTCAAAATGATACACCCAAGTTCATTGCAGCATTATTCATTAATCTCAATAGCCAAAACATGGAATCACCCTAGTTGTCCATCAATAAATAAATGGATAAAGAAACTATGGCATACATGCACAATGGAATACTATTCAGCCCTAAGAAAGTAGAAGATCTTGTCATTTGACACACATGGATGAACCTGGAGGACATAATGATCAGTGAAATAAGCCAGACACAGAAAGACAAATACCACATGATCTCACTTACATGTGGAATGTAAAAAAGATGAACTCATAGAAGCAGAGAGTAAAATGGTAGTTACCAGGGTTTGGGGGGAAAGGAGGAGGGGAAATGTTTGTCAAAGGATATGAAAATTTTGGTTACATAGAAGGAATAAGTTCAAAAGATCTACTATACAACATGGTGACTATAGTTAATAACAATGTAGAGTCTGTCCTTCATGTCCATGAATTCAACCATCCATGGGCTGAAAATATTCTTTAAATAAACTTCCACAAGCTTCCAAAAAGCAAAACTTGAATTTGCCATGTGCCAAGTGCTACCTGTAACCACAAAAATGAAGTGGTGTGTAGTCATTGCATTAGGTATTATAAGTAATCTAGAGATGATTTAAAGCATTTGGGAGGATGTGAATAGGTTATAAGCAGATTCTATGCCATTTTACGTAAGGGACTTAAGTATCCATGGATTTTAGTATCCATGGGGCTCCTGAAACCAAATTCCCATGTATAAAAAGGAACAACTGTAATGCGTTCTTGACAATCGCTGAAAGTAGATTTGAAGTGTCCTCACCAAAAAGTGATTAGCATGTGAGGCAATGAATATGCTAATTAGCTGTATTTAAGCACTCCACAGTATATACATATTTCAAAACATCATGATATACAAAATATCATGATGTACAAAATAAATGTATACAATTTTTATTTGTCATTTACAGTAAATAAATAAAATTTTAAAAACATTAAAAGAACATAACAAAACAAAGATCAGGTCATGCAATTCATGACAGTTTAAATTTCAACACCCATTCCCCACAATATAGAAAAAAATTAGTAAACTACAAATATGAACAATGGCATATTCCAGTAAAGCAATCTTTAGGTTAAATATTTAAAATGTTTAATTTCCTTTTTTTTTTTTTTTTGGTGGCTGGCCAGTATGGGGATCCAAATATTTGACCCTGGTGTTGTAACACTATGCTCTGACCAACTGAGCTAACTGGCCAGCCTCTAAAACATTTATTTTAAAATTTGAATTGCAACAAGAAATTTCCTGTATCTGTTTCTAAGGAACACCAAACTGAAAGTCTTAGCCAGTAAATTAAAATAAGAAAGTAAAAAAAAAAAAATTATAAGTAATAGAAAAAATGAAAAAAGAAAAACCTGTTACTGTCTCATGTAGAGAATATAGAAAGAAATTATTTCAATTAATAATAGAATTAAGCAGATATGCTATATATTAGATCAATATACAAAAATCAGATGCATTTTTATGCACTAGAAATTGACAGTTAAAAAGACTATAATTTAGAAAAGAGAATTTTCAACAGAAACATAAATTTTTTAAAAAAAATATAGGAATAATTCAACAAAAGATTTGCTAGTTCTTTATGGAGAACACTATTAAGACTTGTTAAAAGAAAAATCTAAGTCAATAGTGCCAAGAAGACATGGAATACCAGCAAACAGGGAGTAAGCCTCCTACAACATATTTCTCCCGTAATTACAATTAAAAATTCTAAATGAAATATAAAAAAGCAATTACCTGAGACCTCTGAAACAGTGACAGTAATAGATACACTGTGAAAGGGAGCCAAAACATGAAGATTGACCCATAACAAGAATGAGTCTCCCAGATTTTGCTCCTCTTTATCACCCAAAATTTTACCTTTGCACCACTGCAGCAGATACCTGCAATAAAATCTCCAAGAGTGATCATTTCATTCTGGCCAGAGGAACAAGAGAAAAGGACCCTGACAGTTGCAGCATACAGAGGAGGATCCCTGTTCTCTTTTTTATTTATTTCTTTTGTTTTGTCTCTCTTAGCCTTTCCCTAACAGTTGTCCAACTAGGGAGCTGTACTAAGGTGAAGGTGAGGCAGAGGCGCAGTTAACAGCACTTAAAACCCCAAGAAGCAACCCCAGAAGGCAGAAATATAAGAAAAAGAAGACCCTATGGTTAAAAGAATGTGGGGGAGTATCCCCAATTTTTCTCTTTCTCTATTTTCTCATCATTTTGCCCTGAGTGTTACATAAAATCTGTGAAACTGCAAAGTAGTGTGAGCAGATACAACAATAAGAAAAACTTCAACTTCTCTAGCCTCTGAGAGCTAGATAGTATGGAAAAAATACCACAGAACTGAGAATTGGAGAAAGTGATTATTTAATTCTATAGATAAACTGAAACAAATAAAAGGCTTCCAAACTGAGCATGCACAGAATAGACCTGAAAAAGCTATTAAAACAGAATAATAATGTAAGTCACTGATCAAGTTCCACATTATCCATGAACAGCCTATACATGGGACAGAACCAAAGAAGCATAGCTTTGAAATCTAAGCTGAGGGCTGGCCATTTGGTGCAGTTGGTTAGAACATGGTTTTCTAAGACCAAGGTCAAGGGTTTGAAGCCCTGCTCTGGCCAGCCACCAAACAGAAAAAAAAACTAAACTCAATTTCCAGTACAGTGTTGAATAGGAATGGAAAAACTGGGCATCCTTGTCTTCTTCCTAATTTTTAGGGAGAAAACATTCAGTCTTTTATCAAGTGTGATGTTAGCTGTGAGTTTTCATAAGTACCCTTTTTAAAAAAATTTTTTTATTGAATCATAACTGATTATACATATTTTGGGGGTTCAACATTGACATATGTTGATCAAATCAATATTACTAGAATATATATTGTTAAAATCATAATTATTCTTTATGTCCTTGTCCAATCTCTCCCCATCCCCCTCTCCCTCCCCCATCAGGTTGAGAAAATTCCCCTTTATTCCTAGTTTAAATTAAGTGTTTTTACCATGCAGCTGTGTTGAATTTTGTCAAACACTTTTCCATCTATTGAGATGAACATGTGTTTTTTTTTT
>NW_007739648.1:3569-7671 GCF_000696425.1 Galeopterus variegatus | reverse complement strand
TTTTTTTTTTTTTTTTTTTTTTTTTTTTAGCTCCTTAAGGTAATAAATTATGCTTTCTATTGGAGATCTTTGTTTTTGTTGTAGGCTTTCATCACTACGAATTTCCCTCTAAGCATAGTTTTGCTGCATCCTGTAAGGTTTGGTATGTTGTGTTTTCATTTTCATTCATCTCAAAGTATTTTCTGATTTCTTTTGTTATTTCTCCTTTGACCCATGGGTTATTTGAAAGTAGAATGTTTAATTTTCACATTTGTGAATTTGCCAGCATATAGTTGAAACATATTATTTTATACATTCTTCTAATCTCTGCCTTTTAATTAGAGAGCTTAAGTGTCGAAATGTATATTCTGCTGTTTTGGGGATGGCATGTTCTCTATATTTCTATCAGTTATAGGAGTTAATTAGCTGTTTTGCTACAAAAAGTAAAGCAGTCTAGTATATGGGAAATAACATAGACTTGAAAAACCAAAAACATGGTTTCTAGTTGTAGCTTATAGCTTAATTAGGTGTGTGACTCTAATGTAGCCTTCTGTTTCTCAGATTCTTCATCTGTAAAATAAAATGATTAGATTTATTGATCTGAGAAATCCTTATGGACTCTGAATTTCCATGACAAATGTCAGAAGAGTGTAATTCATTGTTTTTAGGTGAATATGCTGCACAACATATGAAGATTGGGCATTGTGATATCAAATACAACGCACCAGGTTGGAGAGAGAGGCTCATTGTGTCTTCCAAAGCCTGCCTCAGAAACTGGGGTTGAATGCTTAATGTAGCCTTGAGTTCATTCAACACATTTGCTCAGGGTTGGCAATGAATATTTATTTAATTTGCAAAACATCAATATTTACAAAAAATACGCCAAATTTTATATTTGCAAGTCTAGAAAAATACAAATATAGAAAAATTTAAAAGATCTAAAGGTGTATTTTTTTATAGAAAGAGCATTGAATCATATATAAAGTGGCCTAATTAAAATTTATTGATATACAATTTGAAAATAGCCAAATAAATAATTTCTTTCAACATTTTGCTCATTGAACATTTTATTTCCCAAAGACCAAAATAGTGTCTCTCAGACTTATGCCGATCTTTAAAACTCCATATGTTTTTCTTTGGTACTCATAATTCATCAAATAAACATGTATAGACCTAGAAACAGATCTGATTCCACAATATTATGCAAAGAATTGAGAGCTACAACCTTACCAATATGCCAAGAAACATGTAAGTTATATAATTTAGTGAGGAAAATGTTTATTTTCAGTATATCTTCTGAAAGTACTCGGCTTTTGTATACATAATTTTTCTGTTGCTTTGCCCCCCATGGATTTGTCACCTCACTTCCCCTGGGTGACAGAGACACAAAGGGTTACTCAAAGCCCATCTCTTCTGAGCAGTGAGAAGTCCCGAAGTGGTTAACTTCCCTGGAACCCTCAAGCAAGAGGCATTCCTTCCTTGAGAAATTAACCCCAAATTGGGGTTCTCTTCCTGCATTTATTCTTCAGCCCAGGAAGTTAAAGGAAGAGACACAGGTGGGGTTATAGTTTACCAACATAGGCTGGTCACTTTTAGTAAAAACAAGTCAGATGACATACCCTTAGACAATTAAGTGATCCACCAACAAAGTTTGTTCTCAGCAAACATTCCTTCCTACAGAAATTTCTCAGTATCTGTACTTATCAATCAGTAACTTGTCTGTCTTTGGCCCAGCAACCTTGCTGTGTTAGAATTCTTTATCTTATACCAGAGACTTTATAGCCTGAGGAAAATTTCCAGTCCTCTGAAAGCTCAATGTTTGAAACTGCAAGGCTTTGGAAAACCAGGCCCTGTGAAGTACATTTGCTTTAAGAATCCTCTACATCTCCCCCCATTTTATTTATTAAAAGAAAAATCAAGAGCTATAGATCAGGTTGGCACAGTTAAGACAAAAGCATTTAAAGCAAAGTTGCTATCATTTAGCATGGCAAGTCCTTTTAATTGACTTTAGGTAAGGACTGATGATGTCATCATCTCTCAGGGTGGCTGCAGTGGCATCATTCCAGGTGCTGTGAATTGGGTGTAATTACCAATTGTTGAAACTCCAGAAAAGGATTTTGCTCCATATAATAGTTGATTCTGAGTTCAGAGAGTTTGTTAATGTTAAACTGTCCAGGACACTACTGTTTTCAGAGCGTTTAGTCCTTTGTAAAATTTTTGATCAATTACAAGTCTTTTGTTTAAGAATAGGATGTCTCATCCAAGTTACAAACACCTTCGTTAAGGCCAGGAAAATGTATAGAACTGCTTTTGTACAGAAGATGTCATTTCCCCCTTTATGATCAAGGCATTCCTTATAAAAAGCATTGATGATCAATATCTTGATTGAAAAGGTTTTACTTTTCTTTGTATAAATCTCTCAGTGTTGGGAAGGCTCTTTCCCAGGTGGTGATTGAAAGAAGCATCTAGGCTCACTTTCTTTCAGTGATCTGTCACACTTCAGGGGGAAAGATGAACAGCAGTTACACCAAATTTCAGCAACATGAAAAAGGGATCAGCAACTTGGAAGTGAGATATGCTATCTTATATCCAAAGTTCTAAATTATATCCTGTTATAAAGAGAGAGAGAGGTAATTTTCATTGAACTTATAAAAATAGTCATATTGCCATAATAATCATAAGGATGCTTAAAGTTATTAAATTTGGGGGGAATCAAATAGGGAGAAAACAAATGCTTTTATCTCTGTTTTAAATGACATTTTACCAAACTGTCGCTAGTTATAGATAGCTTAAGAGAGAAAAAGAGAGAGAGTTTTCTTACATCTGGAAAACATTAGGAGAACCAGCAGTGTTTTAAAATAAGGAAATTGTAGAAGCCTGTAATTTTTTTTAATTAGTTCACTAATTAACTTTTGGTTTTTTGGCCTTTGTGAACAATTTCACAAAACCATCAGTTTCTTCATTAAAATTTTGGAACTTTAGTTTAAAGCTATGAACTCAAAGTTTGTCAGAAAACTGTACCTATCAGAGTTTTTTCATGAAATATTTGAAGACATAACATTTTAAAATTATTATTAAACCAAGGTTATGACTGCTAGCATTTATATCAAGACACAAATATTTATGAACATTACAAGATTTTGGAACACATATCCATAACACCTTCAGTACTGACAATGCTTTCCCATATAATCTAACTTATTAAATAAGCTAATTAGTTTTGATACATCTTTTATATATCCTTTGAGAAACTCCAAGGCCCTTGGAATTCCTCAAAGTTATTTTAAATTTAAAAGGTTGGGCTTACAGTTTTGGAAAGCTTTGTTAAGTAACAAAAGGCTTAAAACATTTAGTTGAATAAGATCACAAATTACTACAAAAAATAAAACCAAAGTGACAAAGGGTTTCAAAAGCAGAGAGTGCAAGAAATTATCACGAAATAAGTTTTCTAAACCAGATATCTAAGGGACAAAGAAAACCTTTTACAATTTTGTATTAAGAGAAGTCAAATGAAAAGACCTCAAGTAATCCTGTTTGATTAGTAAACCCAGTCTGCGATGTGTGTTAATAAGAACATTTTTACACATACAGGTTAGTAAATAGGCGTCCATTTATCAGAGAAAATTTTACAAAGCTGAGTTTGAGTTTTAGCCATATTTACCAAATACATATTTATGGTTTCCCCGGCAAAAACTTGGCGTATTAGATCTATACCCTTATCAGTTAGTGTTAACTAGGGCCTATGCAATATTTGGCATAGGTTTCTTTTCACTAGCCATTTCAGGTCCTGGGCTTCCATGTGGCATTTGGAACCATGTGGAGCTTAAGACAGAGGGTGGTATGTACATTGTTTCTCCCAGCATGGCCAGAAGGCAGAGCTGAGATAACAAGGAGACATATTGACCTAAAGACAAATGTAGGTAAAATGTTTGAATCAAATTTTTAAAATATATTGATCAAAACTTTAGAAGATTTAAGTCACGTGAACTTGAAAAGTATACTTATTTATTTAATGAGCATGCATTAATTATAAGCTAATTTGGTACCTTGCACATAACACAATTACACAAACAGACATGAACATATAGACATAACATACAGCTTACAAACATATATGCACACA
>NW_007739648.1:0-2658 GCF_000696425.1 Galeopterus variegatus | reverse complement strand
ATGCCAGAAAATTTGAGACCATCTAGTTAAACAGGTAGATTTTAGGTTAGTTTTTGTTTTTGAAATGGGTTACTGAGCTCAAGAGCTGAGCCACCAATCAGAGATAAATCCATTTGACTCTTGAGGTGAGGTTTTTAGGAGAAGAGCAGTAGACCCAAAAGGGGTCTGGTTGGCACCATGGCTGCTTTTCTTCGTAAAAACCCAGAGTCTTCATTGAAAAAGAGTAGTGCATGCAGTTAAGAAAAGAACCACTGCTTTTAAGAGAGGAGAGAAGCATTGTGCAGATATGAAAGAAAAACATGGTGAAGCAATACCAACACTGGAAAGAAATATTAACGTCTTTTACTTTAGATTGTCAAATTTAAAGTTCTCTCAGTCACTGGCAAAGATTAAGTTTTATGTTTTTTTGGTGACATAAACACGTCTTAGTTTTTCGTTAAGGTCTTGGATAGGTCTCAGAGCCATTTGACATAGATTCCTAGTTGTTAGGAATCTATTGCATAATTAACCAGTGACCAATTTTTTCCCAAATTTTTATGTTAAGGCTCCCTTCCTTGAGGTATCAAAGACATGGTTGTTTAATATCCACTAACAGTTTTACAAGCTGCCATTCAGTTACTTATAGCCTGCTGCTTTAAAGAGACATTGGAGTTGCAATGTATGTTCAGTCTCCCCTTTTGTTAACAAATTATCCATATTTTAAAAGTAAAAAGAAGGAAAAAATACCTTTGGGTTTGAAAAGACCCAAAGGTCTTTTCATAACTTTCATAACTTTGGCCCGCCACAGGTATGCAATCACTAATCAAAAGCTACCTGTGATCCCCTCACCAGGATGCGTCTCCCTTATTAGGGACTCCCTTGCCAGGAAGAATTAGACATCCTTTTCTTCTCCAATGCTTGGCATGTCAGTCTCTGATCGGCGGAGAATGTCCTCACATGGGGCACCATTTTGTTGCATTGCCCCCCCCACAGGTTTGTCATCCCACTTCCCCTGGGTGACAGAGACACAAAGGATTACTCAAAGCCCATCTCTTCTGAGCAGTGAGAAGTCCCAAAGTGGTTAACTTCTCTAGAACCCTCAAGCAAGAGGCATCGCTTCCTTGAGAAATTAACCCCAAATTGGGGTTCTCTTCCTGCATTTATTCTTCAGCCCAGGAAGTTAAAGGAAGAGACATAGGTGGGGTTATAGTTTAGCAATGTAGGCTGATCACTTTTAGTAAAAACAAGTCAGATGACATACCCTTAGACAATTAAGTGATCCACCAACAAAGTTTGTTCTCAGCAAACATTCCTTCCTACAGAAATTTCTCAGTATCTGTACTTATCAATCACTAACTTGTTTGTCTTTGGTCCAGCAACCTTGCTGTGTTAGAATTCTTTATCTTATACCAGAGACTTTATAGCCTGAGGAAAAATTCCTGTCCTTTGCAAGGTCAATATTTGAAACTGCAAGGCTTTGGAAAACCAGGCCCTGTGAAGTACATTTGCTTTAAGAATCCTCTACAGTTTCCACTTAAAGAGACTTTCTTAAGGGAAATAAAAAATTAAGAACTTGCATTTCACATCAATTTTGTTCACAATTAATATAAAAAATCAAATAGCACCAAAATTTCTTCATCTGTTACTCTGCCAATCTGAAATGAATACTTGACTAGTCTTTACAAAATTTAGCCAAATGTAAGACTTTTTGAAAGCACTAAATGGCTTATAGCTTACTAAAATCATAAGATTATGCACAAAAGATAATGTTAGAGCAACCAGATTTTTTAGAATTCCTACTATTGATGGGCTTTGCAATAAAGTCTTTACACATATTTTTCTTCATACCTCACAGCAATCAGGCAATGAGGGTAATATCAGTACCATTTTGTAAATGAAGAAACTAAAGTTGGGTGAGGAAAATTGCATGGTATGGGCATTAGCATACAGTTTGATAGAAATTAGAATGAGGAAATACAAGGAGGACCAGTTTGTGATGCCGACCACATTGGCTGCTTCATTTATATGAAGTTACATTTTTAGAAAAAATTTTCAAGTCTTAGTTCAGTTTTCCCCTCTATAAAAGGAGAGCTGCAGCAGCATTTGCATTGTGGAATGGTTCTAAAAATTAAATAAAATTTTCATGAATTATCTGACATACAAGGGGTACTCAATAAATGATCACAAGCATTACTGCAGTATCAGAGAGAGCAATCAATACCAGGTGATTGAACTGAAAACATCCTTTGCTTCACCATTAAAAAGTGGCACAGGTGGTAGAAAGATTATTAGGATTGCCATTGGGAGATGTGTACCCTTTTCTTAGCTGGATGCCAAAAGACAAAATAACTGTGTACATTTGGACAACTAACTTAACTTCTCCAAGACCACAATCCTATAAAATTCTATAGATTTCAATTCTATAACATGAAGTCATCATAGGATTTTCCTTGCCTGCCTAATAGGGTAATTGTAGGTATGAAATAAATTTAAGAAATCTTGAAGTGTAAGGCATCTTATGGAATTATAGTATATAATATATAAAATAAGAATATTGTAATTATGTTATTAAATTATTATAATTACATCATTATGTTTTCAAGTTCTATTTTTTAAATTTTTTTTTCGTTAAATTTTTCTTTTGTCAATATACAATGTATATGATTATTATGGCCCATC
>NW_007739647.1:55749-56643 GCF_000696425.1 Galeopterus variegatus | reverse complement strand
GCTGGCACGTAGAGACCCTTAATTAAATTAGGGAGACTTCCAAATGAGAGAGAGCCCACAGTCAAGCCGCAGTCCCTGGGCACATTGGCCATGGCTCAGGGCCCTGTGCCCCCATGATTAGGACTGAGGGCCCTCCCTCCTCATGTCCCGCCCCAGGTGGGGGCAGAGCGGGCACCTCTGGTACCTCCCCACCATGCACTGGCCCCCCACTTCCCTCCATCTGGCGCAAGCATGGACTGTTGGCNCCTCCCCACCATGCACTGGCCCCCCACTTCCCTCCATCTGGCGCAAGCATGGACTGTTGGCTCACAGCTAAGTAATGAGGGCCAGGAACTGGGGGTATGAGACAAGATCTCTTCATCTTGAGGGAGTCTGAACCTGCCCTGGGGGTCAAAGTCAGAGCTGTATGACCTTGGGCAAATCACTCTCCTACGCCAAGCATCATATGTAAACTAAATAGATATTCTCTAAAGACTATTTTTGTTGCCTGATCCAATGATTGATAACATACAGGGGTTAGAACTCAAGCGCCAGGGTGCCAGCCTGCCTTTCGGAGGATACTATCTTCCACTGTTCCCATCCCAACCCTTTACTGCTGCCATCCAGCCCAGAGCTCTGAGGGCAGGCCTGAGGGACACCCGGTAGAAGCTCTTAACCCACTGCCTTAAGGGTCTCTGAACCGCTAACTGCCAGTCATCAGCCACCGGTGAGGGACAGCAAGCGATGAGCACCCTGGTGCCATCGGGAGCAGCAGCCAGCTTATTAACGAACCGTTGGTAATGCAATAATTTGTACTTCTCAATTACCAGCAATGGCTTGATTTTCCACACATGCACTCACGCAAACACGCTCAGAGTACACAGACCAAGGGCCAGGGAGACAGGGGCGGGGCCG
>NW_007739647.1:53226-53822 GCF_000696425.1 Galeopterus variegatus | reverse complement strand
AGGGTAGGGGTTGTATTCCCGCTTCTCTGGAAACTGTCCTTTGGGAAACATTTGTTGGGGATGGAGGCAGACTTATACACCTCACGGAGCCCCATTCTACGAGGGTTGAACCGAGGGTCACTGTCTCTCTTGCCTATCCAATGTTGTCCCTTGCTTGGAGACACCCCTAATTACTCCATTCCAACCCAAAGTCCAGACATCAGCATTGGCCCTTGAAGAAGGATACCTTCAGGCAGGAAGATGCTAGTTCAGAGTCGAATGGGGTCTCAGAGAAAGGCCCCTAAAAGATGGTGAGCCACCCTTTTCCCAGCATCTGCTCCTTCCCCCCNCCCCCCAGGAAAATACTGGGGCAGGGATATGGCAAGTCATACCTCTCTGTCCAGTGGCTGCCGGAGCCACACCACGCCAGTGTCAGGCTCCACTGCAAAGAAGCGGGAGGCCTCTTCCCCAGACACACCAAACACAAGGGGGTCATTGTCCATGTCTCGGGCCAGCAACTGGGTCACAGAGGAACCTGGAGTAGCCAAGGGAGAGAGCAGAGAGCAAACATGGGAAGTCAGGTTCATTCTTTGCCACCTTGCTCGGGTGGCTGAACT
>NW_007739647.1:50715-51302 GCF_000696425.1 Galeopterus variegatus | reverse complement strand
ACCTTATCGAATTGGACAGACACCCTCTCTTCCCCAAATACTGACTCATATTTACCGAATAGCTCTAAAGATCAAGCTAAGGAGGGCAGGATTTCAAATTTGGGGAATGTTATCTAGAAAAGAAGGTTAATGAGCTTTTGTAAGTGAATTTTTGAAAGGACAGTTCTAACATGACAATGACAGCTAACATTTTTGAGCCCCAATCATCTTCCAGGCACTGAGCTAAGCAATTTGCATGTACTATCTAATTCAGTCCTTACTATCATTCTCCCTATTTAACAGATAAGGCAACAAAGAGTGATTAAGTAATTTACCACGGCCTCCCAGCCAGCAAACGGCAGAGCTAGAACCCACATTCCAGGTATTCTGGGCCCAGAGCCCACGTCTGTTCACAGCTCACACACCTCAACCCTTGATATGTGAACTTGAGATTCAGGACTTCATACACATGACTCCATCAGACCCTCACTGGAAGTCCAAAACTTGGAAAAGGAAGATGCTGGGTATTCATTGGGTTTTTATGATATGCAGACACTAGGCCTATTCACATGAGTTCTCTCATTAAATCTTCCCAGAAACTCTGTTTC
>NW_007739647.1:48599-49031 GCF_000696425.1 Galeopterus variegatus | reverse complement strand
AGGTGGGGGATGTGGGGCCAAGTTCCCAACTGGCCAAGGGGATTATGGGAAGGCCACATGTCTCTCCAGCCAAGGTCGCACAACTGGGCCCGATATCCCAAATGGCTCTCTCGCACCCGATGTGCAGGTCCTCCCAAGAAGCGGGGTGCTGGGCAGGACAGGGATGGGGCCATCAGTTGCTGTCACCCACCCTGTAATTTCCTGGACTTTTATCCATTTTCCCCTCAATTATGTGCTGCTTGAAATGGTCCTTTTCGGCTTCCTCAGGGGCTCTTGCCCGCTCATGCCTTCTTTGTGTTTCAGGTAATTGCTAGTGACCTTTTCTAAGTGCACTAATTAAAAGTGCCGATTTAACATTATATTTAAGACAAGACGCCCCATAATTTTCCAGCTGGGCACATACACCCCTGCCTGGTGCTGCCCTGTCACTCT
>NW_007739647.1:45985-46628 GCF_000696425.1 Galeopterus variegatus | reverse complement strand
AGGGGTTCCGGTCATCAGGGACCACTCCTCAGGGAACTAACACCCTGACAGCAACCCTCAGTGAGTGACTGTCAGAAGGGAGTGGATAGAGGTGAAAGTTGGTAGGTAAATGCCCCAGCTCCCTTACCTCCCAAGGGGGTAACTCAAAGGCAGGTGTTCTATGCTGGCTTTTCAGTCTCCAGCTGCCCACAGGGGTGACTTGGTTGATAATGCATCTTTATGGCTTCCTGCCTTGCCTGTCTCACATCCTCGCTCCCCTCCCTGTGCTTCCTGGAATCTCCTCCCCCAATAAACTACTTGCACTTAAGTCCTCATCACAAGGTCTGCTTCTGGGGGAACCCAAATAAGACACCCCTGAGACTGTGCATTGGAAACCCCCAGGGAGCTTGTTACAGTACAGACTCCCAGGCCCTGCTGACTCGGTTGGCTGNCGTGCAACCATCACCACTATCACTAGATGACATTTTCATCACCCCCAAAGGAAATCTCATATCCATTAGGCAGTCACCCTCCATTCCTCCCTCCCCCAGTCCCTGGCAACCATTAATCCACTTTCTGTCTCTGTGGATTTGCCTCTTCTGGATATTTCACATAAATGGAATCACACAATATGTGCTCTTTTGAGTCTGGCTGCTTTCGCTTA
>NW_007739647.1:43517-43911 GCF_000696425.1 Galeopterus variegatus | reverse complement strand
ATCAGATACAGTCTATCTAAAGAGATGCCTGATCACTCTGTCCCCACACCCTAAGTTATGGTCTTCACAGTCCTCTCTCTCTGAAATGATCTGTTCATTCACTTGATTTGCTGACTGCCTATTCCAACCCCCCACGCCACATTCCTGTAAGCTTCATGCACACATAGAGAAGCTGCCTGGCCTGTCACACTCCATGTCCTGTCCCTAAGCCTATACAGGGGTTGGCATCCTAGAGACACTAAATAGTCATTGGGTAAATAAATGAATCCTGCCAACTGCCTAGGGGTGTTAGGAGAAGACAGTCCCTAAACACCATGGAGATCTCTGAGCCATGACAAGAGGAGAGAGTATAGCAAGTTAGTTCTTAATTATGTACACTAATGCACAGGAAAAA
>NW_007739647.1:40682-41654 GCF_000696425.1 Galeopterus variegatus | reverse complement strand
GGACAAAGCTCCCTTCTCATTTTGCAGAAGGAAGAAAATGTCCCAGCTGGGAGAGGGCTGCCCTGGGATGGGCTGTGCATTAGCCAGTAGCTGAGCCTAAATTCCAAGGTCATGAGTTATGACCAGGGTTTTCAGAGAATAACCACTCTCCCATCTATCTCCCCCTCACCATGGCCATCAGGCTTGCCCCACAAGCCCCAACCCCATCAGGAGGGAAACAGCCCCCTCCTCCTGGCCTGGCCTTGGTCTCTGCCAGAGCCAGGGTCTCCTGCCCTCCCTTCTCCTCTGGGATGCCCCCAGAGCCTGAGCTGGCCTTGGAGCCTGCAATCTCATTTGTCTCTCCTCTGGGATCAGACAGGCCAGTTAAGTGCCTTGATTCCTGGGGATACTCTCATTTGTCTCCTGGGGATACTCTCACTTGTCTTAGGCCCCCTCCCTGCTCTCCTGCCTTCAGGCTCCTTCTCTCTGGTTCCCCGGGTCCTGAACTGGGTTTGACCTCACCTCAGGGGAGCTGGATTTTTTGGTTCTTTTTNAGGAGGTGGCAGAGTCAGGATTTGGATCCAAGTCTGTCTGATTCCACCACCCTCATGTTTTCTCTCATAAAGCCTTTTATCCAAGCCCAAAACCCAGCAGCTGAACACAGCCTTCCTCTCACCCCCCAACTAACCCCCACGGAGGCCCCCAAGTTGCTCAGGATCCTGGTCTGAAGGTGAGCACCCTTGGGGCAGGGTCTGTGGGGGCTCCCCTCCATCACCCTGGTTTTCACAGCCCACTTATCACCTGCCAGCAAGACGGCGATTCCCTCCTGAGAAGGGCTGCCGGCTCACCTGAGCAGACAGGTGACCGGATGGCCAAGGGGACAGACTAATCCAAGGAAGAAAGAGACACTAAACAGAGAAGACAACACAAAATCAGAGGCTCTGTGGCAGGGAGGAGGAGGAGGAAGTAAAATATGTACATACACAGGCACAC
>NW_007739647.1:39869-40177 GCF_000696425.1 Galeopterus variegatus | reverse complement strand
ACCCACCTTTCTGTTACAGTCCTTCATTCATTCACTCAGCAAACATTGCCTAAGACCTGATGTCTCCAGCCCTGCTTGGGGCACTGGTGATATGACAATGAACACAACAGACAGAAGTCCCTGTCCTCCTGGAGCTGAGATTGCAATAGACAGACCCTGGCTTGTCATTGGCCCATTCGAGAAGCATGCGCATGGGTATGGATCTTGTATACAGATGGGGCACATGTAGAACTGCATTCCTACCCTTCACCCTCTTCACAGGCTATGACACCCAGGGTGAGCACTCTGTGGAGTCCTAGGGCAGGGGG
>NW_007739647.1:38152-38990 GCF_000696425.1 Galeopterus variegatus | reverse complement strand
GTTTTACAAAGGAGAAAACAGGGCTGGGTGGCTGGTGACGAGTTCACAGTCACCCAGCTCAACAGCCAGCAATGATGGAGCAGAAACTCACATCGGTCCCTGGGCTCCCAACACAGTGTTCTTTCCGCTACATCACATTAAGGTCCTGTCCAGCTAAAACTTCTACAATATTCCAGTTCACTTTGCCACATACTAGGCACAAGGCAGGTGGTTGACCCAAGGGGAGAGAAGGGCATGGACAACCCACCCCCGCTCTCAAGGGTTTTCAATCTGGTGGAGACTTGGGGAACGAGCCCGACCTGTCAGGCAGGGCAGCCAGGGTCTATGGTAGATTGGATATTTTTTTCTGCCCAAAAATAGCAGCCTGAGCAGGAAATGGTCATGAATAAAGGGGCTCCAGAACCTTCTCTTCAACCTTCCTAAGTCCTTGCTGCAGCTCCCAGGCCCAGGAAGGCTGACATCCTGTCTCAGGACTTGGAGAGCCAAGTAGTAGTTACCAGATTTAATAATAGTGGTAATAGTGGGGTGGATATTTTTTTCCTCTCTCCTGAAACTTTTCAATCCATTGAACTATTCAATTAACTTTACAAAAGGAAATGTGGAAAAATGATGGCAAATTGAACTTGACATTATCATTAAAATAAACAGAGCACTGCAGGCCATTAAAGGCTTACAGAGAGATTATCCAAACACTTGCAGGCATACGCTGGCTCTTTCCTGCTTAGAGGCGACCCTGGTGCTCCTCTCCTGCCCTGTGCTCCAGGACGAAGTCACCAGTCACACTCCTAGTAGCCCAGGAATGAAGCTGTGCTTACATAACCCATCATCACAGTCCCCC
>NW_007739647.1:36022-36265 GCF_000696425.1 Galeopterus variegatus | reverse complement strand
GATCTGCTCATGGAGTAATGGGTGTGGTTCTGATGGCTTTATAAGGAAACCTAGTGAAAAAGTTCTCTCTTGTTCAGCCCATTCTTACCATGTGATACCCTGGTCTCTACAGGACCCTGTAGAGAGTTCCCACACAGAAGACCCTCACCAGTTGTGTTCCCTGGACCTTGAACTTCCCAGCCTCCAAAAGTGTAAGAAATAAATTTCATTCCTTTATAAATTACCCCATTCCAGGTATTCTGT
>NW_007739647.1:34735-35570 GCF_000696425.1 Galeopterus variegatus | reverse complement strand
CCCCCATGCAGGAGGCCAGAAAATTCCCTCCAGAGATCACTTCCTCTTTGAGGAGACTCATAATTACCCACAATGATCACAACACCATTCATTTTGCCCTAAAATTAATACATCACGTTGAGAATGATATCGCACTAATTCATCACAAGATTTATGAAACTTGCATTTTTTCTAATGAGATTTATGCAAATGCCGCTCTTGCCACTATTTGTGTTTTTAAAAGTTTTGACAGGAAAGTGGGGTTCCAGCCCAGTTGGCAGAGGCCCTGCCCCCACTCAGGGTCCCGGGGTAGGGATGGGGAGCTCCNAGAGCTCTATTCAAAGGTATTTGGCTCTGGAGAATTTGAGCCTCAAGACCTGACTTCAGAACCGCATCACCTCCTGTGCCCCTTAGCCAGAGACCCAACCCAGCTTCTTTTCACTATTCAGCATCAGGAAAAGGAATTAAGAAAGGTGTGACTAGAAAAGCATGTGAGAAAGACACCTTTCCCTCAGCCCTGCCCCCCCTCCCACCCTCCCCCCATGCAGGAGGCCAGAAAATTCCCTCCAGAGATCACTTCCTCTTTGAGGAGACTCATNTCTGGGCTGTAATGCATTATGCCAATCGGGTGTCTGCGCTAAGTTCAGCATCAATATGGTGACCTCCCAAAAGCGGGGACCATCACGTTGCCTAGGGAAGAGTGAACGGGCCCAGGTCAGAAATGCAGCAGGTCAAAACTCCGGTGCTGATCAGTAATGAGATCGGGCCTGTGAACAGCCCTGCACTTCAGCTTGGGCAACATAGCAACACCCCATCTCTTAAAAGAAAAAAGACAGAGAACCAGCCAGGCATAGAA
>NW_007739647.1:29422-29780 GCF_000696425.1 Galeopterus variegatus | reverse complement strand
GTGGGTGGGTAGATGGATGGATGGGTGGGCAAGCAAATGAACAAATGAGTAAAGGAACAAACAAGCCATCCTCATCCAAGGAGCGCATCAGAATCTCTGCCGTGGGACCCATGTGTGCAGAGTCTGAGAACACTCCCCTAGATGATCTCTGCCTACCCCCTGCCAGGTGATAAGTCACTGCTTCATAAGGGAAAACCTGGGATTCTTTAGTTGGGTCACAGGTGGGGACACAGTCTGAACTGCTTTTCACTCAGGCCAAATCCTGAGCACCCGGGATCATAATCATAATAATTCTAAGTGTGTACATGATGCCCAAGACTTAGAAAGTGCTTTTCTGGCCATTGATTCAGGGGTCCTC
>NW_007739647.1:25983-26655 GCF_000696425.1 Galeopterus variegatus | reverse complement strand
GCTCATCAGAGGCCTTCCAGGTGCTCCGTCCCTAAGAACAACTGCAGATGACAGCATGCCAATAGCCAGGACAGAGACTCACATGTGAGGCAAGCGAGGCACCCAGGACGTGCTCCTTCTCGAGTACTGCCCCTACACTCGCACAAGTCTGAGAGTGTCTCCTGAGCTTCTGTGCCCCCAGGCATGTGGCCTGCCTCATCTTAGTCCTGACCTTGCCACCATTTATTGAGTGTCAACTGTATGGCAGGCCATACACTTGCACGTATGTGCAAGCACTTTGCACGTACAGTCTCATTTAATATTTACCACAAACACATGAGGAAGGTATTCCTGCGCTCAAATGAGGAGACTGAGTCTCAGAGAGGTTTAGCAACTCGCCCAAGATCACACAGCTAAGAAAAGGTGGAGCCAGGATTCAAATCCCGGACCATCTGACCCTGAAGTCAATGTTCTTATCCAGTACAAGCCCCAGATGATCCACAGAAGACCTTCCCTCTGCTAGGAGTTTAATAATATTCCACATATCCAAGGGCCACATCCTACATAGGCAACTACCCAGAACATAGATGAAAAGCAGGAAACTATCCCCAAAGGCCTCGGAGCAGCTAAACGTCATGGCACAAAACACATACACTGTAGAAGAGTTCCCCTTTCCCTGCAACCTCACCAGCA
>NW_007739647.1:23682-23982 GCF_000696425.1 Galeopterus variegatus | reverse complement strand
AAAGTGTATTTCACGAATCATTAATTCCCTGGGAGGCTAACGGGTACTCCACGAAAAAGCGTTGCTTGGCCAAAAAGGTCTGGAGAATGTTGCATTAGAAAAAACTTTGAACAGGTTTCTTTCCTCCAGGATCTCTCAGAGTCTATTACAGTAGTGTGTGCTGTGAAGCTCCACAAGGGGAAGAGAAGATATAGCTTTCCCCAAATTTATCTGGTCAAGAAAACCTTTCTTCCAAGATCTCAAAGGACACCAGTGGTTTCAGGAAGTAATAATTGGAGAAACATGAGGCTAGGAGCTTCT
>NW_007739647.1:18360-21438 GCF_000696425.1 Galeopterus variegatus | reverse complement strand
GCAATGTGCCAGAGCCTCCGGAGGCCTAGAAAGGAGGGTGGGACACATGCTTTGTCCTCTTCTGGGTCTCCTGTCCTTTGCTGCAGACAGGGTCCAGGGGCTGGGCAGCCAGTGCCAAGAGGACCATGTTCCCACAGGAGCAGGCTCAGAGGGCACGGCAGGATGCCAGCGACCATCTCCTGCCACCCACCAGACAAAACACAGGAAGCGCTGGCTGCCTTCCTGTCCCTGCTTCACATGGGCCCNTGTGGCACTGCTGAGAAACTGTGCTGGGCAGAGCAATGGGGCAGAGAGCCCTGAGTGTGGCCTCCCCGGGCTGCTGTCACCAGGACCTGTCCGTGCTCAAGTGGGGAAGAATGTCCTCTGGCGCCAGTGAGAATCACAGAACATCCAAGCTGAAGTGTACGAAAGGAAAAAATGACATGATTTTTCCTTTATCCTATTGTAAAAATTAGTCAAAACTTTCAAGAATTTAGTTTTCAAAAAGTTATTAATTCCGTTAACATAATCATGTGTTTTGATATCTTTTAGTCATTGCCAAATGCATGTGTATTTACATGTAATGCAACTATTTACATGTAATGCAACTATAATGCATCTCCAAGTTTATTTTCTGCTGTTCTAATTTTACCTCTAAATATTTTTGTTTGTAGAATTTCTGCCCCTTTTAAATAACACAGATATATATTTCAGTTGAATTTCTGAAAATACAAAATATGTCTAGTATCAAGAAAACTCATATTAGCAGAAGTATTAGCCAGAAGATAACATTCCACTCCAGCCTTGTGATGTCCTGTCAGTGTCCTGCTACCCTTCCAGACCACCTGGAGTCTGCTCCACTCACCTTCCCATGGTTAGCTAGGCCGAGCTTGTTCTCCCCCCAGGCCTTCCAACAGATTGCTCTTCACATGTCTGTCTTGGTCTCATCATCTGGGTCTTTATTTTTTAACTCCTCAGACCTTCTCTGGCCATGTTTCTACATAGGAACATCTGTTTCCCTCCCCCTGCTTTACCCAATCACTTTCTATCCCATTATTCTGTTTTGTGTTCCTATAACACTAACCCTACAGAAATTATCCTACAAATCAATGCATTCACCTGTTTACTATACACCTTCAGGAAAGCCCAACAAGGGAGAGAGGCCTTGGCTATTGTATTGATCACAGAATCTCCAGAGTCTGAAACAGAGCCCTAGCAAGGGTAGGTACTTGATAATGTGTGTTGAAAAACAATATATGGAGGAACAAATAAATAAAAATTTAAGAATTGCATATAATCCTACCACTCAGGGAAAAAAAAAACCCTGCTAATTCTTCGGTATGATTTATTTCCCTCACTTTATTTTTTCATTAGCATATTGTAATGATAAACAAAAAGAGTATGAGCTAGTTAAATAATAAATTACAATGTAAATATGGTTAAACATTATAAAATATATGAATACTTTTACAAAGTGAGATCATACTATAAATATTGTTTTGTAATCTGAATTATTTTAGTTATCCATATATTTATAAAAATGTCAGCATGCTATTGAATTCTGAAGGTAAATTTTATGGCTGTAGAATATACAATTATATACTTTACAATAATAATAGCTAACATTTTGTGGGTACTTACTATACTATATTCTGTGATTAAAAAAATCTTACAGTAATTACCTCCATTTATGTTCTCAGTAACTCTGATATTGTTCCATTTTATAAATGGTCAAGATGACCCTGTGATTAAATGGCAGAATTAAGATTGAACTCAGTACAAAGAGCACATTTTTATTCTATTTTCCATTCCCTCTGGGGGGGCAGGAAAAGTTATTCTAATTTATATTGCTAACAGCTTTTTATGAGAATGTCTGTTTTTTGGAACCTAAGTCAAATAGATACTTTATCTTTCTTAAAAAACTTTGATAGTTGGATAGGCATAAATTACCTTATTTTAAAAATATAAGTTTGTTCCATTGTAAATTTGAAAAACTTTTAAAGAGGCATTGACACTGCATGAAACTATTCCAGCATGGTCACTGCCCAGGGGGCACCTTAATAAGCAAGGGGAGTGAGCTTGCCGGCTGCCAGAGGGGGAGTAACCAAAGCCTCCCCCAGCCCCATCACACAGCCAGCTAGTGTGCGGGAAGGAGAGTCTCACGGCGGACCTCCATCAATGAATCGCCACCCAGCTGTGGTCACATGACCCGAGGAGCTGGGAGCCTCACTTTCATGCACATAATCAATGCATTTGCACCCCTGGCCACTTGCAGTTCCAAATGGCACCAAAAGCCTAGGTTGCTGGGCTGGGGCTGAGACTGATCACTTCCCCTTTTTTCTTTTTGGTGGCTAGCCGGCATGGGGAATCCGAACCCTTGGTTTTGTAATGCCACACTCTAACCAACTCAGCTAACCTGCCAACCCTGCATCCACTCTTAACACAGCAGGAGTGTGGGCTTTGGAGCTACATGTGCTTGGGTTTCAATTCTGGATCTATCACTTTTACTAGGTGAGTGACCCTGGGCAAATTACTTTGCCTCTCTGTGCCTCAGTTTCCTCATTTGTAAAATGAGAATAATAACAATACCTACTTCACAAACTTGTGAGAAATAATCTAGTTAACATATGTAAAGCACTTAAAAAGCATCTAACACATAAGTCCGTGTTCAATAAATGTGGCTATTAATATCATTTCCCAAGTAATTCATCGATTTCATGGTTGCCTGGCCTGGGCTAGGCTCTGGCTGTCCTTAAGGAGCCTCATTCATGTAGCTCGGGCTCAGCTACCAGCTACTGTCTAACTCTGGAAAGTCACTTGGCCTCTTTGGGCTTCAATGTCCTCCTCTGTAATATGATGATCTTCCATTTTATCAACTAATCTACTCATTATTCACTCACCTTCTGAGTCATTCATTACTCAATTAACATTTATGGAGGCTCTATCATGTGGCCTCAGTATGTGTGCCAGACACAAAACTAGACAGGGAGAATCAAACAGAGTCATAAATAGCAAGAAAAAAATTCCTGCTCTCGAATAGGTCATGGTTTAAATGGTCTTGATTTCTGATTCTGACAATATGGTGTAGATACCCAGATC
>NW_007739647.1:15920-16468 GCF_000696425.1 Galeopterus variegatus | reverse complement strand
CAGAGAACCAAAGAAAAGTAGAATATCTTAAAGGAACTAGAGAAGAAAAGCAGGCTACCTTCAAGGAACCAGTATTTAAACCAGGAGCCAATTTCTCAATGACAGTGGGTGCCAAAGTCGATAAATTGATATTGTCAATGTACTGAGGTTACATGCCAACCTAGAATTCTATATGAAGCAAAAATATCTTTCAAGAACAGAATGAAACAAAGACATGTTCAGGCTAAATAATTGGTCTCTTTAGGAATCAATGAAGTCACAAGCTCAATGCCCCAGGCGTCAGGTAGGAAGCAGAGATGAAAGTTCAGATGAGGACCATAGTGAACTGCAGGACACATGTGTCCCATCTAAAGTGGACAGCTTTCTCAGTTCCAGCCATTGCTGCCAGATGCAGTCAACAAAAACAGGAAGTCCATGTTTTGATAGGAAATTTTCTGATGTTTGAGTGCTGGCAAACAACCCAATGTTTAAAGAAACTCCCAGTGGATCCAACACATCAAGGCTGGGAATACAGTGCAGCAGAGGCATCACTGGTGAGATACTGGCTG
>NW_007739647.1:13371-13821 GCF_000696425.1 Galeopterus variegatus | reverse complement strand
ATGCAAAGGCCTGGCCCAGCTCAAGGCCCACCTCCTCCAGGAAGCCTTCCTTGATGGTCACACCCTCTTCTGTATCCCTCTCCTCTGTACTCTCAGAAGCACCTGGAGTCTCTACCAAATAATCTGTTAATTCAGTGATTCACACCAAAACATCCTTAGATGCAGAGAAGGGAACTTGTATCTCTGTAAATGTAGAGCCTAAAGAAGCAGACCCCAAAGATAAAATTAATTCAAAACCTTGTGTTTANTAAATGTAGAGCCTAAAGAAGCAGACCCCAAAGATAAAATTAATTCAAAACCTTGTGTTTAATATTTTATTTGTTTGCATCTTGATTCACTGATTTATTCATTCAATAAATTTTCACAGAGTGGCCACATAACAATGACAGGACAGGACAGGCCTGGCTCTCGTCTTCAAGGAGTTTAGGATCAAGTGGCCTGTCTTGAAAA
>NW_007739647.1:10720-11249 GCF_000696425.1 Galeopterus variegatus | reverse complement strand
TGTCCCTTGCTGGACAGGCGAGTAAGCATGTTGAATATCACTCATAGAAGGTGTGAGAGTGATTTCAGTGCCTCAGCACTGCAGTTAAGCCAGGATGGGTCACCCAGTCCTAAGCACCACCCCAGCATCAAGGGAACTTCCCAGAATGCAAAGCCCAAGCCCCAGCCGCAGCCCTGCACACATCTGGACCACCGCTGAGTTATGATTTAATGTCAGGCCCCTGCCTCCACCCACATTCAACACCAGGATGGGCCACTGGACAGCGTTGCCACATCTTGAATGCACCCCTCAATGTCNTTTAAGTTTATTAAATAATTGATTTACATCATTCAAAATTCAAAAGGTACAAAAAGCTCCCACCCACCCAGTCCTTACCTTGCAAGAACCGTTTTCAGTTTCTCATGTATTTTTCCAGAGATATGTTTGTATTAGGCACTGTATAAGTAAATATGTGTATCTGTGTGTGTGTATATATATCTATGCATACATTTACATATACTTTCTTTCTTATACAAGTGGTCATCTACAG
>NW_007739647.1:4858-5067 GCF_000696425.1 Galeopterus variegatus | reverse complement strand
GATGTCCACCATGTCCTAGAGGACAGGAGGCTTCCCAAGGGGACAGAAACTCCTGGCATCAACTTCAAAGTAGTCCTGTGGCTGACAGAAGAAGATAGAGAGGTCTCTCTCCTGGGGTAGGGGTCCAGGGGGGTGGGGAGGTGTAGACTCACAAGGGATTCTGGGATCTGAGGTTCTTTATGCAGGGAACTCTACTTTGGTTTTTGGGC
>NW_007739647.1:2353-2693 GCF_000696425.1 Galeopterus variegatus | reverse complement strand
AGGAGAGCAGCATCCATGTCTTGGTCACCACTGTCAGCCTAGCACACATGCTGACACACAACAGCGTTTCATAAATGCTTGTGGAATAAACCTGCAGAAATGACATGACAGCACTCAGGAGTAATGGCAATACACACAGGAGGGGAACACACTACGTGTCCTGCCTGGCCAGCTGCAGCAGTCACGTATTTAATGCTCCCCCATATTCTCACACAGTTCCTCATTTCCCAGCTCCCTGGCACATCAGTGGGTCTGACCAATGGGACACAGGAGAAAGTGACATGTGTCACCTCCCGACCGAAGCGTGGAGGAGCAGAGGCGCGTGCCCCACTCTTCCTTC
>NW_007739647.1:0-327 GCF_000696425.1 Galeopterus variegatus | reverse complement strand
AAAAAATGACAGACAGATAATCCAGTTCATTGCCTGTTCAGTGTCTGCATTCTTATAGAAAAGGAGAGGGAAAAGTGTCCTTGTTTTGGTCAAGTTTTTTG
This sequence comes from Galeopterus variegatus, assembly GCF_000696425.1. Lineage (NCBI taxonomy): Eukaryota > Metazoa > Chordata > Mammalia > Dermoptera > Cynocephalidae > Galeopterus > Galeopterus variegatus. The sequence goes on along the minus strand of NW_007739647.1, from coordinate 226 downwards.
TTAAGGAGGGGCTGTAAGAAAATATGAAAATGTTTTAATTTATAGATTTCAGGCTTTGGGGATGGGCTCTTAGATTTCTCCACAGCTAATGGGCTTACAAATGTACTACTGAACTTGGGATGCCCCTCGGCTATGGAGAGCAGCACCAGAGACCAGTGAGAAATAGAGGGGGAGGGGGAGGCATCCAAAACTCTCCCCCAACAGTATACAATGAACTACCTGGGAC
>NW_007739646.1:34735-34992 GCF_000696425.1 Galeopterus variegatus | reverse complement strand
CAGTGAGCGGGAACCGGTCTCCACATGGGATCCGAACCCTCGGCGGGAGTGCCGCCACGCTGCCAAGCGGCGCACTCTCCAGTGCGCCACCGGGCCGGCCCCCCAGTAGAAATTTGAGTAGGCATTTGGGGTGGGGGAGAAGTCAGAGCTGAAGATGACCATTCGCGAGTCATCAGTGCATCATTGGTACCTGAAGCTGGGGTGGGGGGGGCTGGCGCTTAGGTCTGGTGTCCAGCAGCAGAGCCTGGGATGGGACT
>NW_007739646.1:32167-32619 GCF_000696425.1 Galeopterus variegatus | reverse complement strand
TCATTAGTTTTTAAGGAAATGCAAATTACACCTACAATGAGATTCCCTGATATGCCCCCTAGAATGGCTATGATAATAATTATAATTATAATATCAGACAATACCAAATGTTGGCAAGAATGTAGGGAAATACGGACCCTCGTACATAGCGGGTAGGTACATAAAATGGTACAACCACTCTGAAAAAGCTTTATAGTTTCTTTTACAAAATTAACGTAAACTTACCACATAATCTAGCAATTCCATATCTAAGAATCTACCCAGGAGAAATGAAAACACACGTTCACACAGACTTGAACATGAATGTTGATGGCAGCCCTGTGGTTCACAATAGCCAAAAAGTGGAAGCAATCCAAATGTCCACCAATGGATAAACAAAACGTGACACATCTATACAACAGAATATTATTTGACAATAAAACGGAAAGAGACACTGATACGTGCTACAACAT
>NW_007739646.1:29673-30593 GCF_000696425.1 Galeopterus variegatus | reverse complement strand
GTTTTTCAAGCAACCAACTACAAACATTTTCCTAACAAGGTCTCCCTGGGATGAGAAAAGGAAACCTGTGTTACACCCTTCAACTCTGACATTTTAATGATGCAGCTTGGGTGGAGGTCAGCAGTAAAGGGGACAATGCTGCCTTTGGAGGTGGGTGGGGCATGACGGTTGTGAGCCAGATGCTGTGCCCGTGGACACCACTCACCCAGACCCAGGCCGCACGGGTCACGGTGCTGCAGTGTTGGTTCCCTTGACCTCTCAGCACAGCCTGCAAGGTAGTGAGGTTCCCATCTGCTTTGCAGATGAGCAAACAGGCTCAGAGGGGATGCAACTAGCTGAAGCCCCATACCCAATGGTGGTGACCCTGGCATTCAGACTCAGGTCCCACCAATGCCAGAGGCTTCCCACTACCCCAGCCTATGTGGGCTGCTACCCTCTACTTCCAGCCCTTCCTGGTGGGACAGCCCACAGGAGGAGCTCCTGGGTGAAGGAACAGGACTTGGACTCCAATCCTGCTGTTTCCCTAGTGGAAGGAGGGACAGATTCTGCACTGCCTACATGCTGGGCATGACTGGATCAGCAAAGATCCTCTAACAGCAAATGACAAAAACCCGAGGCAGACTTCCTTCTTCTAAAAAAGGGGATTTAGTAGTTCAGGACACCGGGAAGGATGGGGTGGAGATCAGGAGTGGCTGGATCCAGGTGCTCAAACACTGTCATCAGGTCATTCCCCCACCCCATTTAGGGGTCTGTTTCTCTTTGGCCTTCTCTCCTGCAGACAGGCTTCCTCTAGGAGGCAGGTAGAGTAGCTGCCTGCCATCTCTGGTGGAACAGCCAACATTTCTTTCAGCATTCATGTGTCGACCCCAGGGCAGAACTCTGATTGGCCCCATTTGTATTCTGGCCTATCCCGAACCTGG
>NW_007739646.1:25527-28364 GCF_000696425.1 Galeopterus variegatus | reverse complement strand
GAAGGCGTCCATGCAAGGGGAGGGTCCGTGGTGGCCTGGGGATGGGGAGGGACTGTGGTGGCCCAGTGTGGGGCCTCGGGCTGGGCAGGGTGGGAGAGGGTAGCTGGCACTGGCAAAGTGTACAGGCCTGGCCCGGAGGGCATGTTCCATAGATGTGCTGAATGAGTGGCGCTGGGGGACAGCGGTGTAACCACAGAACAAAGCCCCGACACTTGATGCAGGCCAGAGGCTGAGCTTCACTCTGAAGGCCGTGGGACACAGACGGGCATCAGTGGCACTGACGGAGCATGGCCAGGCCCACTGTGCCAGGAGAGTCTGCAATGGAGGAGGCGGAGGAGCCAGACTCAAGGCCCCGTAAGTGAGGGGGCAGCACAGACTTGCAGAAATCGCCAACTGAGCAGAAAGGCCCCATCACCGACGCCTGGCCCTTCTCTTCTCTTTAGGCACGGCCATAACCCCAGCCACAGCTTCACCCCTGGTCGTGGCCAGCTTGAGCCTGGGCCTGTTTTTCCCAACAGTCCAGCACAAGAGGAGCTTCTCCTTCCCCGGTCATCTGTCAACAGGACACAGCCTCCCCCCACAACCACCCTCCGAGGCCCTGAAGCCCATACCTTGTCCTCCCTGAGTGTCACCAGCGCCTCCGGGAGCCCCACACATGTGCAGCAGCGTCAGTCATCTGTGCTTGGCGGAGGGAAAGAATGCTCACTTAGGACACACACAAGCACATTGGGGACAGTGTGCACATATTTTTATTTAATTTTAAAATAATTTATATCCCTTTGAAACAAAAATCTGAAGCTAAAATACGTCCATCTATGTTCTCTTAAATAAAATAGTTGGCAAAGAGCACTGTGGAATGCTCCGGGAGGGCTCTGGGTCTGTTAAGTGTTAGCAGTGCTGACTCTGAGACGGTGCTTTCCCAGGACAGTCACCCGGTCCCCAAATTGCAGCACAGAGGAAGGGCTGGCACAGGCTGGAGCCTTAGTAAACCAGGAAGAGGAGACCCCCCAGACTCACGAGAGCAGAAACAGAGAACACTGCACTTGCTGACCCGTAGAGGGTAGAGGGGTCGCTGCAGGCACCAGGGAACAGAAGATAGAAGGAAAATGATCACGCAGGCAGAATGCCACTTCCCAGAGTCTGCCCCCCAGGTGCACAGTCGCTGAGTCCAGGTTTCTTGGTTTTGCTCAGGGCCTCGTGCTAACGCGCTGAGAGCGGCCAGCCCTGGACAAGAGGAGTCACCTTAGTAGAGTTTGAGGCCAGGCACATCTCCAAGGGAATGGATCCTTCCCCTAGATCTAGACGCTGGGACTTCAGCTTTGATTGGAAGAGAAGGAAGAGACTGGGATACGGTGCCGGGGCAGGAGCGAGGAAAGGTCAGACAGCACTTGGCGGGCCGCCCCGCATGTCCCTGGTAGAGACAGCGTATGGCTGTGTCTGCAGGCNTAATTTTAAAATAATTTATATCCCTTTGAAACAAAAATCTGAAGCTAAAATACGTCCATCTATGTTCTCTTAAATAAAATAGTTGGCAAAGAGCACTGTGGAATGCTCGGGGAGGGCTCTGGGTCTGTTAAGTGTTAGCAGTACTGACTCTGAGACGGTGCTTTCCCAGGACAGTCACCCAGTCCCCAAACTGCAGCACAGAGGAAGGGCTGGCACAGGCTGGAGCCTTAGTAAACCAGGAAGAGGAGACCCCCAGACTCACGAGAGCAGAAACAGAGAACACTGCACTTGCTGCCCCGTAGAGGGTAGAGGGGTCGCTGCAGGCACCAGGGAACAGAAGATAGAAGGAAAATGATCACGCAGGCAGAATGCCACTTCCCAGAGTCTGCCCCCCAGGTGCACGGTCGCTGAGTCCAAGTTTTTTGGTTTTCCTCAGGGCCTCGTGCTAATGCGCTGAGAGCTGGCCAGCCCTGGACAAGAGAAGTCACCTTAGTAGAGTTTGAGGCCAGGCACATCTCCAAGGGAATGGATCCTTCCCCTAGATCTAGACGCTGGGACTTCAGCTTTGACTGGAAGAGAAGGAAGAGACTGGGATACGGTGCCGGGGCAGGAGCGAGGAAAGGTCAGACAGCACTTGGCGGGCCGCCCCGCATGTCCCTGGTAGAGACAGCGTATGGCTGTGTCTGCAGGCTGGCCTGGCACGAGCAGCGGGCTCTCCCCTAGGGGCACTCCCTGCAGGTGGGGGCACTGGAGGTATGTGGGAATACGCAGATGGTCATGTCCCCTTGTCCTTCCTCTTGCTCGTTCTCTGGCTGCTGAGCTCACCCAGCTTCTTATCCAGCTTCCTCTGCAGCTGGGCCCTCTTGGCTGGGTCAAGGGACCTGTCCTTGGTCCCACTGCCGGCATAGATCACGCCTTCCCGGCTGATTCTCTGACGGGCGTGGGCACGAGCCCTGTCACCACAGCCATGGATCTGGGGAGGAGAGGAGAGTCAGTGCTGGGCTGGGGAGAGAAGACCCTGCAGTTCTGCCTGTAAAGAGGTCGGGGACCATAGACAGGAGCCCCAGGGTGAGACCATGGAGAGGCTCCCTCTGCCTCCCCTACACCCATACTTCATCCCGCAGGTTCCTGAGGGTGCAGGGGTCTGCACCCTGATGGGGCTGGAGCACTCTGAGCATGTAGAAAGGAAATGGCACCACCCTGACTGATCACACAGTCCCTGTGGCCACTCACGCTGCCTCCCAGCCTTAATTCTTCTCCACACTGCAACTTGGCGACATCAGGGCCCTGCTGACACCTGCAGTGCTCCTCGCCACCTTGAAGATGTCTACCTCCTGAGAGCGGCTTGGCCTCACACTCTGCTCCCAGCTCCCTGCCTGGCCCATGGTCCT
>NW_007739646.1:24355-24950 GCF_000696425.1 Galeopterus variegatus | reverse complement strand
CCCATGGGTATTCACCCAAGGCATGAATGAAAACGCAGCCAGGCTGCTGCCACTTCAGATCGCGAGCCAGGGGCCCACCTGCCACCCCCCCTGCGCTGAGCAGACCAGATTAACCGGCCGACACAGCACGCACACTAGAGCAGAAGGAATCCCCACTGCCCTGCTTGTGACTCAGCACACATGGCATTTTACTTACTCGTGCCCCGATATGCTCAAAACAAATCCTGAGTCAATGTCTTATTTAGAGCTTCTGAGGAGCTAACCCTGCCATCTGAAGTACATGTGCCCAGGACCTGCCCCTGGAGTCAAAGCCCCCTGACCCCTCCCCACTCTCCAGGCCAGGAGGGAGGCCAGCACCTCAGGCAGCTGGTGGCTGAGGCAGTAGCGACGGCTGCAGAGCTGGCAGAGCTGGCCCAGGGTCGTGATGCTGGCTGTGCACTTAGCAAAGCCACACGTGTTATCAGCCTTAACAGCAGCCGAAACCAGGGCGTCAAAGTCCTCCTCCTCCACAGGCAAATCTACAGCTGTAGGTCCTAGAGGAAGAAGAGAGTCACTCAGGCAAACAGGGAAAGAACAAAGGCTTGATGAGACGCTC
>NW_007739646.1:16305-23883 GCF_000696425.1 Galeopterus variegatus | reverse complement strand
TAGAGGAAGAAGAGAGTCACTCAGGCAAACAGGGAAAGAACAAAGGCTTGATGAGACGCTCCCACTGGGCACGCCGGGAAATCTGCAGCCGGGCCACACTCACCCCTGTGAGGCTGCGCAGCACCTCTTACTTTCGGGTGGTACGTGAGTGTGGAAATGCACACCCCATCGAGTTCGGTGTCCAGCCAGGTGCTGGGGTCCCCCTCTGACTCTCCCTCCTTCTTTCCTAAGCTAATAACCCGAAATGTCTCGCTAAACACAACAGTCGCTGCTGGCAGGTTTGACAACGGGCACAAACTTTCCAGAAAGGGCTTGGCAGTGTATACAGAGTGTCTTTGAAAAGTTCACCTTCTCTAATCCAGAAAAACATTTACATATGGGGATGCTCCTTATGACATTAACTATAAAAATAAAAGCCCCAAAGTAAAAGTCCAATACCAGGGAAATGGTTAGATGGACTACAGCATAATTCACAGGTCATAACAGCAGCAGACCCTTAACATTTTCTTTTCTTTTTTTTTTGTCCTTTTTTTTTTGAGACTGGCCGCACCACGCTCAGCCAGTGAGTGCTGTGGCGCACCGGTCATCCCGATATAGGATCCGAACCCGCGGCGGGAGCGCTGCTGTGCTCCCAGCGCCACACTCTCCCAAGTGCGCCAAGGGCTCGGCCCAACACCCTTAACATTTTCAACCAGACATATGAATATATTTTAAAGTTACAGGAAAATGCTCATAAGTGGAATGGAGATACAAAATTACATGTGGCCATAATTCTGTAAAACACACATGTATGCTATAAACATCTGTAAAACACACATGTATGCTATAAACATACGTATACACACATGTAAAGATGCACAGAAAACAGGACAAAACCCAAGCAGTTGATGTGGCTTAGCTCTGGGTGACAAGACACAAGTGGGACTGGCTTTTCTGTCACTGTTCCCTGCACTGTTCTGATGGGTGCGTCACAGTAACCGGGCACACTGGGGTCAGAGTGTTCAGCCTCAGGGGTAGGGAACACGGGGAAGACCCTGACACCAGCCCAGGGTCTCCCAGAGGCCCCAGCTCACCTGCAAGTGCCTGGGTCCACAGCAGCTATTTCAAACCTTCTAGGCAGATACTGCTTTAGCCACGGTCACCTGTGCCTGGGGACGTGCCCCTCCCCCACTTCCCCCACAGACAGGCTGTGTAAAGGACCACTCTACTGTGTTCACACACACAAGGCCTGGCAGCCACCCTGGTCACAAAAGGGAGGGAGTGCCAACCCCTGCCAAGCCCCAGGAGCAGCACCAAGTGGCTGGGAGATGAGGGTGAGGGGCCACGCTGCCCGCAGGCACCCCATTCCCTGCAACACCCTCCATGGCAGCAAGTGTCCTCAGGAGGTGGACAAGACACAGGGACCAGGCAGAGCATGCTCAGGCCCCAGAGGGGAGCAAGGGGGCATAGAGCACGCTGAGAAATCTCGTCAACACGGGACGCCCATCTGTCACCTGCCACTCAACCCAACCCCCTTCCTCCAGCAGGGTTCTCACGGCACTGGCTGTGCTCCCTGTGTGCAGCAGGGCCTGCGCAGGCCAGCCTCTGCCTCTCAGCTGCTGGCTGGGCCCGGCACAGAGCACGGAGTCCTTGCGGGACAGGTTCAGAGCATGAGTGGAGAGACGGGCTCTGAAGGCGGCTGCCTGGAGAAACGCTTCCAAAGGCGAGTAGTGCTGACACTCCTGAAGTTGGGGGAGCCTGCCCGGACACTCAGTGCCCAGGTGACCACAATGCCAGGCCAGCACACACCGCTCCTTTCAGAAGGAAGGCCAGGTCCTGCTGTCACACAGGCTTGGCACAGTCCCCTTCAGGGCATCTAATATTCTCACTGACTGTTTAGAAAGGCGTTAATGTCCTCCTCTGCTAGATGTCAGTGCCTGGGGCAGGGGTGGCATCCATCTAGTTGACTAGCACAAGGCCTGGAGTACAGTAGCTGCTCAATAACTATCTGTGGAACAAAGTCACCGAGAGCTGTCAGCTCTGGGAGGCCAGTTTTAAAAACTAAAAGTCCCACTGGTGCGGCTTTGCCACAGGAAACCTGTAATAAAGGAGCGGCACTCCTTATGGGCTTGCTGAGAGGAAAGGGGCTCTCACAGAAGCTCCCTTGGGGCTCCAGAGAACCTGGGCTGTGACCAAGCAGGCCTGCAAGCTCTGTGCCAGGTCACACTTGACCAACCGCAGAGGGCTGGGGCATCCCAGCGAGTGGCTGGAGCAGTGCAGGATGCGACAGACAAGCCCACGGCCCGCGTGAGAGAACAGGTTTGTGCTCAGCGAGCCCCTGCGCTTCTCAGCACTTGGGCTGAGAAGACAAGCTTCCAAACAGGCAGGACGCGCCCTGATGTCATGTGAGAAGACCACCCCGGGGCTGCCTGCAGGAGGGCACCACGACCGCTCTGTTCCCCAGGGGAACCCCAGTGAACTGCCCACGTCTGCTCTTCCCGGCCCCTCTTACTGCCATGGACACACTCTGAGTGCTTCCTACTTGCCAGGCCCTGCACAAGGCTTTGGGGACAAGAAGATGACCATGACCCAGTCACTGCCCTAGGGAGTCCCAGACCAAGTTGGGAGACGAGAGTCAAACGACTGAACATAACGTGCAGAGTGGCACAGGCAGCGGCAGTGGCGGGAGGAGGTCCTCGGTACTCTTCAAGGGGGGCAGGTGGGTTTCAAGGAGGCCCAACACCCATAAGGGACACCACGCCTGTGTTTTCATTAGCTGACACCACTTACCTTTCACTTCTTTTTTCTTCTTCTTTTCTGGAAATTTGCACGGCCCTGAGCCCACAGCCTGCTGCCCCTTCTTGGCTGGCTGCTCTTGCCGGCCTTTCTCCCTCTGCAGCCTCTCCAGGTGCAGCGCCCTCAGGTCCAGCTGGTCCCAGCTGCACTGCTCCCTGCGGGGCTGCTCCTCCCTTGGGGGCTGCTTCTCCCTGGGGGGCTGCTGCTCTCCAGGGGGCTGCTTCTCAGGAGGCAGCTGCTCCCTGGGGGGCTGATCCCTCTGCACGGGGCTGAGGGGCGTGGGATAGAGAGGGGCTTTGCTGCCAGCGCCTGCCAGGGCCAGCGGGGTCCTCTTGCTCACAGTAATGAACCTCCTCTTGCCCTCCCCCGTGCTGTCGTGCCTCAGCCCGTGCTCCTCAGCTATCTGGTGGACCCGCATGCGGTCATGGGAATTCAAGGAAGCAGGAAACTCCAACTGCGTCTTCTCGCTGGCTGCAAACTCGGCTATCACGGCCCTGAGGTGGTCCACACTGTCCTTGCTCTCCACTCCCCGTGGGCTGCCTCCCTTGAGACTGGGTTGGCAACAGGCTGCAGAGCCCACAGGCTTCCTGCCTGGCTTCTTCCGATCCTGCCGGGCAGCTGTTCCAGTCTCCTGGCCTCCGCCCCTCTCCTGCCACCTGCTTCCAGGAGGTTTCCCAGCAGATGAAGCAGGGCCCTGGGGCTTTGCAGCAGCCTGGCTGTGCCCCTGGGAGCTCTCATGGGAGTAGTTTTCAGGGACGATGTCGTCAAGGTACTCAAAGGCTGTGCGCACTTCCCCATGCTCTGTGAAGTAATCCACCAGGGTCTTCAAAAAAGCATGGTTGTTGACGGTGCGGGAATCACAGATGACCGCCACGTGGCGCCGTGCACGGGTGATGGCAACATTGATCCGCCGGTCCTCAGCAAGAAAACCAACTTCACCTACAAAAGGCAGAGGTGAGTGAAGAGCAGACCTAAGCCAAAGCAGCAGGAAGGGGGCTCACTCCCCTCGGCAGTAACAATCACCAACATGCCCTCGGTGCTCCCAGCAGCTGTGGGGGCTCCCAATCTCCCGACTGGCCCCCTGCACCCTGCTCATCCTTCCCACGCCGCCAATGGCCCACGAGGCCCAATGTGAGGCCGCAGCATCTGCTCGGACGTTGTTTCCGCTGCTCCTCACGTGCGAACCCTGGAGCCCAGCGTGGGCGTCAACAGCTCTCAGCCTGTTGTTCAGTTCCACGTGAGGACAAAGCAGACTGTGGGGTGTTGGCTGATACACAGGGGGTTATGGCTGCAGGTGACACATGAGGAAAAGCGCAAGGGACCTTCCTGCACCTCGTTTTCTTTTCCCACCACAGCCTGCCCCATGTCCCTCCTCTTCTGTTTCCAGCTTTCTACTAAAAACACTTCACACAAAGCCCCTTCACTACAACTGATTCTGGGCACAATTTTCTCACTGCATGGAATATCTACAAACCAGAGCAACATAAAATGCATGGCTGGAGGGCAAATCCACCTGACGCAGAAAGACAAGCTCGGGCGGGAGGGGGCTCCATCTCCTCGCAGGGCGTCCAGGCCGTTTCCAGCCCACCTGGCCCGCCACCTCCACTGCCTGCTCCTTGACTCCATGCCTGTTCCTCTGAGCCCCACAGACTCTGTTCCCTCTGCCTCGAACACCTTCCTCCCACCCCACCCACCCTGCAACACTCTGCCCAGATGTCACCTCCCCAGGACCACTTCCCGCCCCACCCCAGGCTGTGCAGATCGCCTGAGTGGGTCCTGCTAGGGCCCTCACCACGCCTCGTTTGTCAGTCTCTTGCTGGACGGTGAGCTGAGGACAGAGCCTATGCTCACTGCCATGCGGCCAGCGGCTGATGGGGCACTCGGCAGAAATCCAATATCCCCCGAATCAGAAAATTCACCTCTGTGCTATCCCCAAAGACTCTGACAAGGGCTACGTACCTTTCCTGTTGGACCTGACGAAGGAAAGGATCACAGCCTCCTTCTCTCGGCCTTGGAAGCCATCGACGGACTTAATTTCAAGCTCGGGGTGCCTGTGCACAAGGCTGTGTCTGAGCAGGTCCACCTGAAACACCGAGCAAGGCTATGGCCTCTTGGCCCCACCAGGCCAGGGTGGCTCTGAGACCCTGCCTCCAACTCTGCAGGGGGCCTCATGCTGCAGAACTGCCACACACAAGCGCTGCAGGACCCCCCCTGAGGACGGTTCTCACAGCTGCCCCCTCACAGGCATACATATGAACAGACCAGACAACATGTGAGCACATCAACCGTGACACCCCACCCCTGGGGTTTTATCATCTCCTTTAGCTCGGGACAGCCACCAGCCTCAGACAGCCCGATGTGTGATGCCAGGAAGGGGTGACAACCACTTCCAAGGATCTCACAACACTCAAACAGGTGTGTTTTTCCTACCAACAAGACAGGGACGTGGACGGGTCCTGAGCCAGACCAATACAATGTAAAGCTGAGATTCCTGTGGGAAATGTCCTAAAAGGACAGGCCCTTCCACCAGGACTGTCTATGGAAGGACGGTGTCAGGCCAAGGTGTCCAGGGCCACCTGGGAAAGCTGGCCTGGAAACGAAGCCAACACGGGGGAATCAGGCTGAGAGATCAGGACGGGGCAGGGGCATGGCAGAGTGAGACGGATGGATGGATGGATGGATGGATGGATGGATGGACGGACGGACAGATGGACAGGCTCTTGCTGATATCATTTGGGCCCTAGGTCCAATAATGATGAGGTCAACCCTACCCTAGACTTTTTGGTAACAATAGCCAATAAATTACCCTTTCTTCTAGCCACTTTGGGATGGCTGCGTCCTGACTGATACACAGACAGACAGGAGGGGCCCCTCTCGCACCTGAAGGTTGTATGGCGTGATGATGGCAATGTCACCTGCTTGGACCCCAGCATCCACCAGAGCCTGGACGTGCAGACTGACGAGGCGGACTTCACCTGGGGTGGAATAAAGAGCAGGTGTTCGAGGCGAGGGATGCGCTGCGCTGGCGTCTATCACTAGATGCCAGTTTTAACCACCTTCCTATCATGACGAGCTGATCCTATTCTGTGCCTCAGGTGGCTTCCTGAGAGCAACCAGCCTGAGTCGGAGGGTGCCAGGTTGAGCACACAGGATTGAGGGGGGCCGGACAGCCAGGACGCCACGTGGACACTGAGCACCACGAGCGCATGGTGGCCATGCCCGTTTGATCTGAAGCCCTGTTAGTGGAGCTGGGACACAGGCGCTGGTGACTGAGTCATTCTCATCAGAAGACTAACCAGGCAGTCGGGCCGTCAAGATGAAGCCTGTGAAACACGCCAGGCCCAGTGCTTCCCTGCTGTCAGGGCCGCCTGCCCCTGAGAAGGTCAGTACTGTGCGGCCTTTGGGGTATGTGGCTCCAGGTCTTTCAGAGCCCATTACTAACTTGCTCTCATCCCCTCTTTCTCTCACTCAGCTCCTCCCTGAGCTAGGTGACTTAAGGTGACTTCTGTTTTTAAAGAAGAGCTTGGGGTCTGTTCAAACAAAGTGCCAACCCTCTCCACACCAGCTTACCAGGGTTCCCTTTCGACTGGTCATCCTCCTCCTCCAGTTCAAAGAGCCCGCAGCCCGCTGTGTCCACGAGCAGCAANTGGGGTATGTGGCTCCAGGTCTTTCAGAGCCCATTACTAACTTGCTCTCATCCCCTCTTTCCCTCACTCAGCTCCTCCCTGAGCTAGGTGACTTAAGGTGACTTCTGTTTTTAAAGAAGAGCTTGGGGTCTGTTCAAACAAAGTGCCAACCCTCTCCACACCAGCTTACCAGGGTTCCCTTTCGACTGGTCATCCTCCTCCTCCAGTTCAAAGAGCCCGCAGCCCGCTGTGTCCACGAGCAGCAAGGGGATGCCTGTCTCCTCCGTGGCAGACACACCCGGGAGGTCCCTGGCACACAGGTGGAGAGAGGGTGCATGAGGGCCAACCAGAGAGTGACCGAAATGCTACCCCACAGGACTGAGCTCCCCATGAAGAAACGGAGGGGCCACAGCCTGTCCAAACCCACTCTGCAGGGCAAGGCCACGCTCCCTTCCGGGAAATGAGTCAGAGTCAATGTTTACTCTAAAATCCTTAGGATTCCACTTGAGCTCGCTGCTTCCAGAGGAGGGGTCAGGGCAGATGGACAAAGGAGCAGAAGGGTTGGGGCACAGAGCCAGTCACTCACCTCAGGAGGTGCCCGGCCACGGAAGGGTGAGCCACAAGCTGCCCACTGTACATGGCCTCCGAGGCCCAGCGCATGATGGCCTGGTGCATGCGGTACTGCACGGTCAGCATCTGCACCACCTTGGCGCCGTGCTCCTCGGCCAGGCGCTCCATGAGGCTGAGCGAAAGCCCCGCCTGCGCGGCCCTGTGCCCAGAGGAGAGGGGTGGGGAGGGGAACCTGAGTCCGAGTCCTCAAAGTGCAGAACCCAACCCATCCCGAGTCCAACCTAAGGGTGGGATCGCTGGACCACAGCCCCCAGTGGCACCTGCATCCTAACTGCCAGGACCTGTGAATGTGTTCTTCTCATAGCAGGGACCTAGCAGACGCAGTGAAGTTAAGGCTCCTGAGATGGGGAGCGACCCTGGCTTGTCCAGGTGGTAATCACAAGGGCTTCATAAGAGGGAGGCAGGAGAGTCAGAGTCAGAGAAGGAGGCCACAAGATGAGAGAAATTTGAAGACAGATGCTGCTGGCTCTGAAGATGGAGGAAGCCGCACGAGCCAGCAAATGCAGACGGCCTCTAGAAGCTGGAAAAGGCAAGGAACGGGCTCTCC
>NW_007739646.1:10103-15677 GCF_000696425.1 Galeopterus variegatus | reverse complement strand
TGCAGAACCCAACCCATCCCGAGTCCAACCTAAGGGTGGGATCGCTGGACCACAGCCCCCAGTGGCACCTGCATCCTAACTGCCAGGACCTGTGAATGTGTTCTTCTCATAGCCACCAAGTCAAGGGTTAAGATCCCCTTACCGGTCATCTTTTAAAAAAAAAAAAAAAAAATAAGAGGGAGGCAGGAGAGTCAGAGTCAGAGAAGGAGGCCACAAGACGAGAGAAATTTGAAGACAGATGCTGCTGGCTCCGAAGATGGAGGAAGCGTGAAGATGGAGGAAGCCGCACGAGCCAGCAAATGCAGACGGCCTCTAGAAGCTGGAAAAGGCAAGGAACGGGCTCTCCCCTGGAGCCTCCAGAAGGCCCAGCCCTGCAGACACCTTGAGTTTAACCCAGTGAGACTGACTTTGGATATCTGACCTCCAGAACTGTAAGATCATAAATCGATGTTGCTTTAAGCCATGAAGTGTGTGGTAATTTGTTACAGCAGTGATAGGAAACTGATACAGGTAAGTTGAAAAGAAATCCTCACACACCATAGCTGTAAGGAGTCCACCACTGCCAGCCAAAGCTCACGGAGCACTTCCTACATGCATGAGCCAGGCACTGCTGTCAGCACTGTGCGTGAATTAACTACTCAATGCTTGCAGCCTTGAGGGTGGTCGCTGTCATGATTCCCACGTGACATGAGGAGAGAGAGACACAGAGAGGCCAAGTCACCAGCCCAAGACTGCCCAGCTCATGAGCCATGGGGCCAGGTCCACCCGGGCTACCTGGCTCCAGAGCCCATCCTCTGAACCACTACAGCACACCATCTCCGTCCAGCTTGATAAAACTCCCAAAACTGTGGGAAAGTACCCAATTCCGCATCAGAGATCCTCCCTCTGGAAATTTACAAGACCTCTGTGATTGACCTATTTTTAGTAAAGATCTCTACTAAAAATAATTAATGTGGAAGAAGTGAGGACATGAAATGATTCTGAGGACCAACTGCAAACCTAGAAATACCCAGCACAACTCCACCCAACCTTTTCCCCCGGAACCACCCTACTCTCTCCAGGGACACAGTGGGGTCCCTGCTCCTCACGGGCACAGTTCCAACTGTTCTCCACACAAAGGCTTTCTGGAGCACAAGCCGTCTTTGAGCACACCTTCAGAACAAGCCAAGTGAATAAACACCCCCCTGAGCCCCTCTTCCAGCTGCTTTCCATTCTGGATTCTGCCCCTCAAGACATTTCTCCCACCAGGACAGTCTTTCAAAGTACATTTCCCTTTATTCTACCCCAAACATCTTCCCCCCAGATCCTCACTCTGAAGCACTATTTTTTTTTTTTTTTTGTCTTTTTCGTGACCGGTAAGGGGATCGCAACCCTTGTTGTGGTGTCACCCACACCGCGCTCAGCCAGTGTGCGCACTGGTCATTCCTATATAGGATCCGAACCCGCGGCAGGAGCATCACTGCGCTCCCAAGCGCCGCACTCTACCGAGTGCACCACAGGCTCGGCCCTGAAGCACTATTTTTGATGCCCTCTGTCACTGAGGCACTCTGGCCTAAATAGCCCCAGCTCTTGGGCTGCCCACTCCTTTCGTGAGATTCCACTTGACAGCCTTTCTTGCACATCTTTTTGTGATCCTCAGAAAACAACTGGAGTTCCAAGTTCAATCTTAACTTCTACACACACACACACACACACACAGTGAAGTAGAGAAGTTTGTTGTTTTTTTTTTCCAAGGCTGGCCAGTAAGGGGATCCAAACCCTTGACCCTGGTGTTAGGGATTGTTTCAAATGGCAACAGAAATCAGAAGAAAGTAATCTTCTTCAAACGGAAGGCAGAGCCAGGATGCCCTTGTGGACATGGACCTGTTTGTTCAAAGTTCCCAGTGTGACACCGCGCTCAGCCAGTGTGCGCACTGGTCATTCCTATATAGGATCCGAACCCGCGGCAGGAGCATCACTGCGCTCCCAAGCGCCGCACTCTACCGAGTGCACCACAGGCTCGGCCCTGAAGCACTATTTTTGATGCCCTCTGTCACTGAGGCACTCTGGCCTAAATACCCCCAGCTCTTGGGCTGCCCACTCCTTTCGTGAGATTCCACTTGATAGCCTTTCTTGCACATCTTTTTCTGATCCTCAGAAAACAACTGGAGTTCCAAGTTCAATCTTAACTTCTACACACACACACACACACACACAGTGAAGTAGAGAAGTTTGTTGTTTTTTTTTTTCCACGGCTGGCCAGTAAGGGGATCCAAACCCTTGACCTTGGTGTTAGGGATTGTTTCAAATGGCAACAGAAATCAGAAGAAAGTAATCTTCTTCAAACAGAAGGCAGAGCCAAGATGCCCTTGTGGACATGGACCTGTTTGCTCAAAGTTCCCAGTGTGCCAGGTCCTGTCCGCTGACGTTGTCCACAGGCCTTGTGTGACTCACGTCAGACAGCAGATGAGCAAATGAACAGATGAGCGCATAATGCTGCCAGGGGGTGGCAACTGGTAAGAAAAACTGACGAAGCCATGATGAGGGACTCGAGGGTGATGGGAATGCTATTTAGACGGGGTGGTCACAAGAGTTTTCATCTGAAGAAAGGGTGAAAAAGAAAGGGTGAAAAAGAAAACATGCAGAGTTTTCATCTGAAGAAAGGGTGAGATCACCCACCCTCAGTCCAGTCCACCCACCCCTCAGCAGTCCAGGCGGAGGGGACAGTGAGGCCGGAGCAGCAAGTGGGGGGTGTGGGAAATGAGGTAGGGAGAGGGGCCAGGTGACAGGCAGCCCTCCCCCAGCTGGGATGGCCTATGCCAGTCACATCACCAGGCAACACTGTCTCCACAGTGCACAGCATGGTTTACTGAATCTCCCTGTGTCCTCTGTCGTGCCTACAGTTTGAGAACTAACAAGCCCAGGCCAGGCTGTGAGCTACGGACCCAGAACCCACCTGGCCCAGCCCAGAGCAGCTCCCATAGGTTCCACCATCAAACCTGCCTGACTCTTCTGGGGAAATTCAACTCAACCAGCACCGACTGAGCACTGGAAACGCACCAGGCACTGTGCCAGTTCTGATGCCATGAAGATGACTTCACAAGACCCCTGTACTCAGGGAGCACAGGGTCTAGCAGATGACACATCTAAATTAGTACATGCTAGGGCCTGCCCGTGGCTCACTTGGGAGAGTGTGGTGCTGATGATGCCAAGGCCACGGGTTCGGATCCCTATATAGGGATGGCCGGTTAGCTCAATTCAGAGAGTGCGGTGCTGACAACACCAAGTCAAGTGTTAAGATCCCCTTACTGGTCATCTTTTTAAATAAATAAATAAATAAGTACACACTGATAACATGGGTAGGGGCTACAGCCAGGATGTGTGCAAAGGAAGCATAACCCGGTCCCCCAGAGAGCCCGGGACTTCAGCTGGACCTTGACAGATGGCATAAAGGGGTGGTGGGTGAGGGGCAGAGGGAGGCATCTCAAGCCAAGGGGGCTTACTTGTGTGAGACCGTGGTGGGGGGCAGCTGCTTGTGATCTCCAGCCAGGACACACTTCCGTGCCTTCAGCAGGGGGATCCAGCAGCTCGCCTCGAGGGCCTGCGCACACTCATCGATGACCACCACATCAAAGTAGCTCTCAGGCAGCAACTTCAGGGGCCGTCAGGAGAAGCACCTGGGTGAGACAGGGAGCCACAAGTCTTTACAGAGGTGTTAGCTGGTTCGTCACCCTGAGAGAGACATGCAAGAAGCCAGCAGATTCAAAATCTATCTTGCATTAAAATTGTGTGGAATAAATGTGCATCTGGAAATAAAAACTTTAAAAGGACATTAAAAAAACCCATGGTTCCAGCCCACTTGTGTTTAAGTATAAAGCAGTGTGTCCTCTGGCCACGGGCCACTCCAACGTTCAATCACCAAAATTAATCACCTCTTTGGGGCTGTGACCCAAGCCCATGGAATGCTGTCTTATTTTTAAATATTATATCTGTACCATTTTCTGAATTTAGAATTTAATTAATTCTCCTCTCAGGATTTTTCTTGAACACAGAACAACGAATTGCTAAACATTCACCCAGAAAAAAACCTCCAGGTATCCGACAACACAAAACCACCATGCCGGTCTCTCCGTCCTGGAGCACAGAGCAACAGCGGGGAGGAGTTCAGGCTGTGAGCACGACCAGGGCCCACGCCAACGCCAGCAAACAGTGCAGGGCCACGGCAAGCCACCTACCCCGAGCCTGCTACTTCATCTACAAATGTGGACAACATCTAAGTCTCATACAACTGTTATGACAACTGAATGACAATATATGCAAAGCACCTGACACAAGAAGGTACGTTTTAATAAATGTTGTCAATGTCAGTTCCTGACCCTTTCCTCTTGAATTATGTTGAAGATGCATATATTATGTTATGACAAAGATATATCTTGAGAAATGTCCCGAGATTGACTTTTCGGAGGCTGTTGAGCAAAGCACCCATGGTGGAGACAGAACTTGGACTGGACTTTGCATAATTAACAGACTCACTTAGGTCATGATGTGACTTCATGGTGCAGAGAGAAACCAGACTTCTTGATGGAGAATCACTCCCAGGAATTCATTCTAGTTCCCCAACCAACCAGGAGAGACCTGAAAGGCCACAAGTGGGCACTGCAAGGGGGGGAGGGGGGGCTGCCTTCTGATTTCCAGCAGGTGCTCATGTGAAGCCATCAAGAAGGATGTCAGCAAAGACAGTAGTGTGATGCCCTCTTGAAGCTCTCCTCCACTAAAGCAACAGAACACTGGCCAAATGGTTGGACCCAACTTGTTCAGAACTCTGGAAATTCACTAAATACTTGCAGCAATCTGGGGAGAGTTTATTCAAGAAAAACAGCTGAATTTCTTTAAGAACAGTGAGATTTATGGCATTTTAACTCACGCTGTTCCCACCCCCATTTTATGGCAGCCTTGAAACCAATAGCCTAAAGTCAAGGTGAAAACCGGCCCCCTGGCAGCCCCTGAGAGGGTAGAATAGGCTGGTGTTCCTGAAGAGCCCCATTCCTAGAAACCATCATTATCAGATTCCTGGGAGACCCCACTCCCAACACTGCCTTTATCTGCCCTGACTCAGAGCTTGCCCACTGCAAACAGCCTTTTCCCTGGTGACTGTCCAAGGCTATGGAGTATACTATAAAGCAAATATATTTCACAGGGCCTAGTTTCTTGCAGTTTCAGGTTTAGCTTAACTTCTTAAAAGTACATACAAAATGTTGATCTTGCAAAAGACAGAAAATTTTCCCCAGGCTATAGTCTCTGTTGTAAGATAAAGAACTGTAACACAGCAAGGTTGCTGGCTAAAGGATGGACAAGTTACTGATTGATATGTAAAGATACTGGGAAGCTGCTGTAGGGAGAGAGAATGTTTGCTAAGATCAAGCTTTTGTTGGTGGATCGACTTAACCTCTTGCAAATTACATTATGGAATGTCGCCTTGCTTGTTTTACTGGATGTTACCAGTCTATATTGTTAAATTATAACCCCACCTATGTTCTCTTCCTGTAACTTCCTGGTCTGGAGAATAAATGTGGGGCAAGATCCCCAGTTCAAGGT
>NW_007739646.1:8335-9394 GCF_000696425.1 Galeopterus variegatus | reverse complement strand
AGCTAAGAGCAGCTTCCAGCCACCAACCAGCAAGAACCCACAAGGAATGAATGCCGCCAACAACCAAATGAGCCTGGAAGCAGATCCTCTCCAGGCAAGTCTTGGAAGACACTGCAGCCCCAGCTGACACATTGAGTGACGCCTTGTGAGATCCTGAGCAGAGAACCCAGCTAAGCCATGCCTGGACTCCTGACCCACAGAAACTGCAAAATAATAAATGTGTGTTGTTTTAAGCTGCTATATTTGTGGTAATATTATTATACAGCAACAACACAGAGGTCTCACAAACACAATAGACATGACTGAACTTCGAAACAGTGGGCTGACAACATTCCACAACAATCACAAGGTACACAGCAATCATGAGAGAGAGAGAGAGAATAAGAGCCTTCCACCTCTGCCCAAGATGGAATAATAAGGACTGCATTTGCTCTCCTATCTGACACAACCCCCAAAAATCAGAAAAAATAAATGAAACACTTTCCAAGACACTGGACAACAGGTAACAAAGGACAGTAATTCCTGAAAGATGGGAGACAAAGGATTTAAGCCCTGGGACTGCACCAGCTTTCTGCCTTGAGAGTTTCCAGAAGGCAGCTCAAAAAGGGGGAAGCCAGGCAGAGCCTAGAGGACTCCCTGAGTTGAGGAGATAGGACTGGGAATTCGTGGACGCCAATGCAGTTTCCAGGATAAAATACAAAGAGATTATTACACAGGGGGAAAACCCCAAAGATCTGCAGAGAGACCCCTTTGGGTATTCAGCTGAATGCTGCTCAGCACATGCTTATGAGAAAACTACCCCAGGCCAGGGAAAAATACCATCCAAAACAATTACAGATTAAAGTCCAGTGATCACACCGGGCTGAGAACGGTGCCTAATGCCATCACTCAAACTAGAAAATCTCATGATCCATGGTGTATTGGGGAGAGAACTTAGAGGGGTCCTGGCTCAGGAGTGGTGAATATTAACCCTGGACTAAGCACTGTTCCAGACTCTTAACAAATCTTAAAAGCAAGACCCAAAAGGATCAAACTGTTCTCAAATAACTTTACTGCTTC
>NW_007739646.1:4568-6780 GCF_000696425.1 Galeopterus variegatus | reverse complement strand
GAGGGAAGGGGAGGGAGAGGGGAGGGGAGGGGGAGGGGAGGAAAGGTAAAGACACAAATAGGTTATAAGCAAAAGATGGAAAAAGATATGCCATGCTAACACTAGTCAAAACAAAGCTAAGCAACATGGATAAACCTCAAGGATGTTACACTAAAAGAAATAAGCTAGTCACAAAAAGCCAAACACTGAATGATCTTATGTATATGAGATCAAACTCTAGAAACAAAGTAAAATGGTGGTTGCCAGGGCCTGGGGCAGGAGGAAAGGGGAGCTGTTGTTCAATGGTATAGTTTCAGCTTTGCAAGATGAAAACGTTCTAGAGACCTGCTGCACAATGTGCATACAATTAATACCACAGTACTATATATACACTTAAAAATGGTTAAGATGGTACATTTTATGGTATGTGTTTTTACCACAATAAAAAGGAAAGAGAGAAAGCTGGAGTGGTTATTTCAAAATCAAAGTAGATTTCAAAAAAACCAGAACATCACCAGGAACAAAGAAAGTCATTTCATAATGATAATTGGTTTATCAAGCCTAACATTTATGCCCCTAATAGAAGAGCTTACAAAGACATGAAAGACATGCAGCAAAAACTGATAGAACTACAAGGAGAAACAGATAAATGTACACTTATACTCAGAGATTTCAACACCCTCTCTCAATAAGAAATGCAAGTAAACAGAAAATCAGCAAAGATACAATAGACCTGAACACTATCAACCCTAATGATTTGATTATTTACAAAACACTCCAACAAAATCAGAACACACATTCTTTCCAAGAGTATGTGAAACACTCACAAAGAGAGACCATATTCTAAGTCTCAATGAAATGATCCAACTCATAAAGCATTTCCTCTGACCTCATGAAATTAAATTAGAAATCAACAACAAAAAGATATCTGAAAAATCCTCAACTATTTAGAAACTATATAACATGGGGATACCACAGAAACAGTACTTAGGGAGATATTTATTTGCCCATATCAGAAAAAAAAGGTCTCTAATCAACGATCCCAGTTTCTACCTTAAGCTAAGGTTGTTTAGAGTGCAACTTTGTAACACCACAGTCATGGGTTTGGATCCCCATACCAGACAGCCATTAAAAAAAAGAAAAAAGGGGCCGGCCCGGTGGCGCACTGGAGAGTGCGCCGCGCGGCAGCGCTCCCACCTAGGGTTCGGATCCCATGTGGAGACCGGTTCCTGCTCACTGGCTGAGCGTGGTGCGGGCGCAACACCGAGGTTGCGATCCCGTTGCCGGTCCCCGGTACGGGTGCGACACCAAGGGTTGCGATCCCGATACCAGTCAGTAAAAAAGACAAAAAGGAAAAAAAAAGAAAAAAGAAAAAAAACTAGAAAAAGAACAGCTAATTAAACCCAAGTAAGCAGAAAACAAGAAAAAATAAAGACTAATGTGGAAATCAATGAAATAGAAAACAGAAAAACAACAGAGAAAAATCAAATGCTGGTTCTTTGGGAAGATCAATAAAACCTCAATCCAGAAGATCAGGAAAAAAAGAGAGAATATACAAATAACCAGCATCAAGAATAAGAAAGTTGACATCATTACAGATTCTACAGATATTAAGAGAATAATAAGGAAATATTATCAATAACGTTATTCCTCTAAATTGATTAGGCCAGGTAGCTCACTCACAAGAGCATGGTTCTGATAACACCAAGGTCAAGGGTTCAAATCCCCTTAATGGCCAACAGCCAAAAAAAACAATTTAGATTAAATGACAAATTTCTTGAAAGATAAAAGCTCATTCAAGAAGAGATAATCTATGGTGCTGACAACACCAAGTCAAGGGTTAAGATCCCCTCACCGGTCATCTTTATAAAAAAAAAGAAGAGATAATCTGAATAACCTTATATCTATTAAAGAAATTAAATTTGTAGTTCATAACGTCCCTAGAAAGAAAATTCCAGGTCCAGAAGACCTCACTGGTGAATTCTCCCCAACATTCAAGAAAGAAATTCTACCAATTCTACACAAACGTCCCCAGAAACGGAGGAGGGACCGCTTCGCAACCCGTTCTCTGAGGCCCACAGTGGGCACGGAGCTGCCCCTCACCTGTGTTCGTTGCAAGGACGACGTGGGCCGAAGTGAGGCTTTCCAGCATGGCTGCCTCTTCCCTCTCCTTCAGTTCTTTTCTTAACAGCTTAATTTCATTTCGAAAATTACTCTTCTCTCTCTTATCCTG
>NW_007739646.1:1847-2833 GCF_000696425.1 Galeopterus variegatus | reverse complement strand
GGCTGCAGGAGGCAGCAGGTGGAGAGGCTGAGCTTCACTTATTGTTCCACATTTTTCAAGAGATTTAAAAACATGTTTTCAGCCTACAAAATGCTTACTTAAACCCCAACTTAATACCCCTTCCTCATTTGTAATCTCTACTTTGGAGGATGGGGTTCTGGCAGGGGTGATGAGAGATGTCTTACTGTGCCTACTTTATAGAGAAGAAAATCCTGAAAAGCACTGATTTCAATAAGAAATGAAATCATCCACATTTGTAGTGGAGCAAATAACATCACCACATATTCCTGCACCACCCTTAACCTTGAGCAGCAAGCATTCAGCCCCGTCTCCACCTCCCAAGTCTGCTGCCTCTCCCCATGCTGGCACGAGCTCTGTCTGCACCAGAGGAGCCTCTATCCTGTGGGCCCACAGCACCCTCCCCAACACCATCACACTTCCGAGGCTAGGACACCAAGGAGTGCCAGTGTGAGGCAGGGAGAGAGCAGAAGGTGAGCAAACACAGGACAAGACACGTAATTAAGGAAATTAGGATGAACACGTAAAGAACAAAAGAGCTCAAAAGTATTGGTCTGCAAGGAAAAATGCCATCTCAAACTGCACCTAACACCTCCCTAGTCCTCCGGGCTACTGGTGTCCTCTTTCACGAGGATAATATGAAATGGACAAAGAGGATTTGAGAGGATGCACATTTTTTGACTTTTTTATTTTCAGGCTGCTTTTTCTCCCTTGCAAATAGTAGCTAAACAACATGACCAGATGTAAGGAGACACTCAGAAAAATGTTTTCTGTAAGACAATTCCTCACCTAGTTATCAAAAACCTTAAAGACAGTTGGGTCTCTGTTAAATGCTGAGTATAGTTCTCTATCAAAAATGAGAGTCTAAAAAAAATAATTTTGTCAAATATTAAATGAATCAATGGAGGCAAGAGAAAAGCCAGAGGAATGTAGACAGATACAATTCACTCCTTTAAAAGACTGGAGAT
>NW_007739646.1:0-461 GCF_000696425.1 Galeopterus variegatus | reverse complement strand
AAACATACAGCTTTAACACAGGTGAAGACAGCCTACGAGACACACATTATTGCAAACTAACGTAACACCTGGATAACTAGAACCTAGATCTTCAAAATGCATTAGTCACCAAAGCACTATAAAAGGTTAAGTGACTTGCAACGGGAAGGAACAAGACTCAAAAAGAGTTAAGTGTGCCCTGAAATAATCAGGGGCTGGGGCATCCATCATATCACCAATCAAATAATTTTATCACCTGACAAAGTCAAACAAGGGGGATCTCTCTGAATGGGTTC
Source organism: Galeopterus variegatus (assembly GCF_000696425.1). NCBI lineage: Eukaryota > Metazoa > Chordata > Mammalia > Dermoptera > Cynocephalidae > Galeopterus > Galeopterus variegatus. Next base: position 186 of record NW_007739646.1, on the reverse strand, counting down.
AATCTTGCTTCTGGAACTGCAGCTCCACTATTAGATGTAGGTGGCAGCTGGCAGAGGCGGCGAGAGGAGAGTCTCTATAATACCCCCAACCTCAAGACAAAACAAAGCCCTGGAAGTAGCCCTCGGCCGCCCCCTCCCCACACCTGGCATCACGTCCACCCCCACTAATACGTCCAAAGGCACATT
>NW_007739645.1:34198-34994 GCF_000696425.1 Galeopterus variegatus | reverse complement strand
TGTGTGTGTGTGTGTGTGTGTGTGTGTGTGTGTGTGTAAGATTTTCTGGATAAACTGTCTATACTTTCATCATATTATCAAAATGTTTCAGGATCCCCAAAATTGTTAAAATCCATTGAATTTGTGCCAGTCATGTTACAAGAAAATTTTTCTACACAAAAATGTTGTATTTATTTTACAGGCAAAAGCCATGGAACAATCTGTACTTTTTACATAATTATGAGCAAACAAATATTCAAATCTTACAATTTTTCCACTTTAAAATTTAAGAAAATGATTTTGTATCAGCTTTCAAAGTACATTTGGAAGAGCCCAAATAATTATATTATTAAAAATTGCTTCTAGCCCATCATGCAAAACTATTTTCCCAATGGGCAATACAAAATAAACACTACTTTAGCATGTAGACAGACATTTTAATGAATTTATTGTTTATATTAAATACATTCTTATAAGATGTTTGCTATTGAAAAAGATTAATTGTACCTGATTTTCTGTAATTTTTTTGAAAGTGGGCAAAAAAATAAATATAATTAACAAATAAATACCCTAAAACCCTAATACCATGTAAAAATATAGTTGACACTGGTCTTAAGATGACAGTCTATGGTACTAAACTAGCATCACATTCTCTTCCATACATGTCCAATGGAGCATATCAAACCCATTAACATGGGAACTTATTCTTTCCTAAATAACTTTTAATGTTTTTGAATGACTTTTAAAAATTACACTTTTAAGAATTTCTAAGAAGACTATAAGTATACTCTGCTATTGTGTTTGCCATGTCTCACTC
>NW_007739645.1:27788-32714 GCF_000696425.1 Galeopterus variegatus | reverse complement strand
CCTGGAAAGGTTGTCAAGACATTTATTTTAAGTGTAGTCCTATAAAATAGTGTCATACATTATATAAACAAATACTTAGAGATTAGGTATCGATCAGACTATGAAAGGAGGGAATTTCTTCAGTGTATGACTTTCACATCAAATTATATTTTTTTGGCAATTCAGTTTAGTAGGAGTTTACAGTATAGCCCCACTCCTTTCATATCCAAAGAAACAACTGTTGAAAGTTGTCCATCCTAACTGTTCCTTCAGGACAGGCTTCATAGTAATTTCCCCATTACATAATTTCAAATATATTTCAAAATAGAGGATAATGTGGTCCATTCTACATGTTAATAATGGGCTTCATGCACAACAATCATCATCACCTGAATTCGTTTGAAAATCAAAAAGTAAGAGGAATGAAATAAAGAGCTGATTTGTTTGCTGAGAGCTTGCCATGTGCTAATCCTTGTTCTACATTTTGTTTTTTATCTATTTCTCCCACTAGGTTCAAACCACAAATCTGTGAAGTATTGTTATTCTTACACCAATAAGGACATAGTACTTAGTAGTGCAGTAGTGATTCTGACTTGAAATTCTGCCTTCTCCCTCTGTCAATTTCTCCCCATAAATGAGATATCTTGATGCTAATTCTAGTTTTGTTAGTCAATGAGAAAGTCACTTCTTTTTTGGTTCCCACGTCTTTGTCTGTACAATGAGGTGATAGGATGAAGATATTTAATGGAAATTTCTTTCAGTTGCATTATGTTTTTGTTTTGAATGGGTAATTCTTTGTAGGTCTGCTTGGGTTGGCTAGCAACATGCTGTGACCACCAGAGACAGTGAAATAAAATAACTGAAAAACAAGCTTACCTCACTAACATTGAACCTTAATCAATGCAGTGAATGCAACAATTTCCCTTGATACTTAATTGCATTTTATAAATCAATTCGGCACTGGTCTTCACAATAAAACTGTAAGATAAGGAAAGCAGGATATTGTTTTACAATTTTATAGAGGAGTGAAATATTAGCTCTGATCTGAAGGGGTTTAGGCGTAAATTTTAATCCTTTAATAAGCAAAAGACTTATAATAACATTGATAAATACAACATCAACACTTTTTATAACTAATTTTAAAAAATAACAAAGCCCAGATTGGTTAAGTTAACTTTAAGAAGAGTTAACCTAAAAGAAAATGATAAATATTGATCTGAAATTCAGCAAGCAGAAAATAGAAAAAAATGCAGTAAACCATGAAATGGTTAAGGTTAGTGAGAAATGAGCAGAGGTTGCTCTGAGAAACTACAACACAACTTAAAAAGTTCATTAAAGTGCCAATGTTTGATGTAAAGACATGGTTTTGATAAAATTTTGAATAGTTTCCTCCCTTTGTCTAAAGTAGTAAAATAAATTTAGACTAAAGCCAAAAATGAACTTTCTTCCTCAAATCCAATCTAGTTCCAAGGCTTGAAATTGCAGAAGCTCCTGAGAAGAAATGACAAAATTAAAAGAAAGACAAAAAGAAGAAGGAAGGAAGGAAGGAAGGAAGAAAAAAGGAGGGAGGGTGGGAGGGAGAAAACAGAGAGAGAAGAAAGAGGAAAAATCTATAACTTGAAGACTGAGAGGCAAAGATTTGCCCAAACTTTGGATTCCATATCCCTTCTTTTTTTTTTTTTTAGCATACGTAAAGAAATTAAAATGATTTTTTAGAAGTGTAAATATGCTAGTGTTAATTTTTCAGGTTTTCTGCCTTCTACAATGATATTTCTAGTTGCTTAAGGTTTTTCATTCCTTGAGTATGAATCATGTGATTATAATTAAACAAAGGCATAAAAAAGTTCCTCTTTATCCTGCCATTTCATCAGGTAGAACTTGAGGGGTAAGAATACAATCTAATTACTGAGTCTACATATATTCTATTAAATGTTAAACAGAGATTTAGTGGCATAGCAAAAGTAATTGAATCTTTTCCTCTCCCCATTCACTTGTATTTATCTTATTTCAAAAATGCAAAAAGTACAAATGTATACTAAAACATAGATTTTTTAAGCTTTTGTACAATTTAACAATCTGACAATTAGCTTGAGTGTTAGTTAATTAAATTTACCTAAAATGAAAATTCATTCCACTGCTACTTCTTTTTGACCTTAAAAAAATGCACTTACTGGTTTTTCAAGGAGCCTCATTTTAATAAGCAGAATCTTTAAAATTGTTATTTCTAAATAATTTTTTTAAAGATTAACTCATACTTGCCAACACTCATTGGGCAAGTAGGTAAAATTATTCTTGTTTATGTAACAGTCAAATAACTTGGTGTTTTTTAGTTAGTTTCAAAATATCAATTAATTGCTGCTCACATATAATTATGTTCTTAACAGTATATAGTCAACTGTAGAGATTTGGTATGAAGTATTATGATAATTTCTATTTCTGAAGAAATAAGAGATTGATCCATACAGAAGTTAAATAAATTTGAGATAGGAGTATATTTGACTGCTTAAACTTAAATTACATGAAACATCTAAAAAAATTGAAAACTTAATTCATTCTGTATTTGGAAGAATGGTGACTTGTGGATTTTGCTATATGTAAATGACAAATCCCTCCCTTGGATAAATATAATCCAAGTGAAATAATTTGGGTCAGGTGAAAACAATCCAAATTTACATGGAGAAAAAGCAACAGAAGCTAATAAACAGTGGTGGCTGCCATTACACATTTCATTCTTTAGTATCTTTTTTTTTTCCTTTTTGTCTTTTTTCATGTCCGGCAATGGATCCCAACCCTCAGTGTCGCGCCCGTACCGGACCAGGACCGGCAACTGGATCGCAACCCTTGGTGTTGAGCCCGCACCTCGCTCAGGCGGTGAGCGGGAACCGGTCTGTGTGTGAGATCCGAACCCTCGGCGGGAGCGTGCCGCCGCACTCCCAAGCCGGGCACTGTAGCAGTGCGCCACCGGGCCGCCCGATTTCTTTAGTATCTTAAACTATCATTAAAGTCCTGCACCGTCTGCATTCCCCTGAACTGATGAACTCTTTAGCTGAAGGATTTCAGCTTGTGTCTTTACCATGTGATCACTTTTTGGTACTGATAGATTTTTTGCTTTCTTGTTACTCTGCAATAAAAGGAAAATTCGTAGTTTTCTTTAACATAACAGACCTATCTTCAGCTATATTTAGCAGAATGATGCTAGGATAAAGGTCCTTTTTTTTTTTTTCTTTTTTTTTTTAATCCTTAGCTCACTGATATAAGCAGGATACTTAAAAATATCTCATAAAGGCTATAGCTCAACCTCCAAAACCATTAATTCTTTTTAAGCTGCTACTAGAATCCATGCATATGGTTAGAGGTAGGCTAGAGAGACAAATTCTGTATGTAAATCTCTGGCCCAAGCCTTTCAAAAAGACCTAAATATAACTAATTCCTGGAATTTTGACAATGAATAACATGACATGGTCTCATTACAGAATAGGTACAAGATCCTTGACCTTGGTCCTTCACTAGTTCTATGGCTTCATTTAGAGATGAAAACAAAAAAAAATAAGATAAAAATTAAGCATAAACATAGCTCGGCTCCTTGTCTCCAGCCAGGTAGGATGTTTTTGCTGTTTGATGAGTGAATGCTGACTAGGTCTTTAAAGAGGAGCTGTTAGGAAGAAATATAGATAACAACAAAGTAATAGCAAATATTTTTTAAGCTTTGACCAGTGCTTTTACCCATGTTCTGTCATCATTTTATCTGACCAACCAATGATTCCACACCTGTCTGAAAAGCCTGTAACCATGAAATTGGCTTCTACAACAGAAAGGCTACCACTGAGGAGTTTTGTGACTTATTTCAGAAATAACTCTGATATGTGCTTATTGGTATATTTCTGTGATTGTGTCAGCTCAACAAAGCTTCCCCAGCAAGGTTATTCCAAACATAATTTGGATCATAGTAACAGAAAAATAAAATTCTCTGGGCTCAGAATCACTTTCAATCTCATGTCATGAATTATGTGCTTCCCTAGTCTTTGACTTAACTGGGCTCAGAATCACTTTCAATCTCATGTCATGAATTATGTGCTTCCCTAGTCTTTGACTTTGTTTCATATTTGCATGATTAGCATTGGCTGAGGATAAAATTGGGCCTTAGGATTCATTGTCTATTTATATAGTTTTCCTCCTGTGATTTGGGTTAAATCTTACAAAAGCAGAAGAAAAATGAAAATTTTAATGACACTTTTGTTGTCACTACATTATACCAAGTATTGCACTTGATTAAATTAAATCTTTTTGAAAGACTAAATGTAACCTAGTGTTTTGTGAATTTTCTCAACAGCTGCCACAAAATCATATTTTATAGGTTCATCAAATTGCTTCAACAATTTAAAAAATTTTACCTTGAGGTAACTAAAATACCACCGTAATGCATATATTATTTCTGTCGTCTCATTACAAACAAAACACCAAAGTCATAGAGAATAGATTCTCATGTTAGTAAAAATGGCTCATCTAGTTTGTTCTACAAAACTGAGTAATAAAGCAATCTACATTCGCAGTTTTCTGCCAGGGTCGCAGATGACAGCCTATTGGTTTGGTTGAAAATTTGATGCTTGAATATTTGCATAGTAAAAAATAGGTTTTTAAAGAGAAAATTATTGCAATTCCCAGTGTTCTTTCAACAAAGTTGAAGGTTACGTCCAAATTTGAATACAAAATTAATTGGTTTTGTAAAAATTCAGACATCCAATAAGCCAATTGAAAAACTCTACTTTCACTGTATATATTCATGGACTTAATTTCATCAACAAATCCTGTATTTACTAAGCCCTGAAGAGTGTCATTACACTGATTACATGATTGACATTTACTGATTGAAATGTGTACATATACAAAACATGTAAAAAGATGATCTAGATGTTTCTTCATTAGCACAAATAGTTATTGTAAATCTTT
>NW_007739645.1:26368-27166 GCF_000696425.1 Galeopterus variegatus | reverse complement strand
ATTTTTCAACAAAATGAGCAATTGTTCAAAATTGTGAAGGCTAAACAGCATCAAAACATTGTTATTTTTTTATAAATGTTTGTTTTCATCTAATGAATCTTGTACTTGTTCCCAAAAGAAAAAGAGAGCAAGCTGTCGTTTGTCTTAAGCATAACTTTAAAGGCAGTAAATGAATTTCATGAATTGAAATGGGGAAAATATTCTTTCATTTGAAACCACGTGGGCATATAAATCAAAACATTCTTATATTAGAGTCAGATTGATGGAAAAATGCAAACATAAATGGATAATATGCTAAATTAAATGTTATGTTAAATAAAAAGTAAAAGTTGACTCAAAATAAAATGACTCAACTTTCAAAAATTGGGGAAGATCTTGTGAGGGCTAGTCAATTACAGATACTTGGATCACGTCCACCATCTAGTGGTCAAATTTCACACTTCCCAATGTGAATGCCCCAAAGACTCCCTTTCCCAATGAGTTTTAATTTAAATGTATTTTTTAATTTACCATTTCAAAAGTTCTGAATTTTTTTATAAAGTATCTGAAAAATGTTCTAATTACATAACCAGATATTTACTTTAAAGAAAAAAGCACAAATATATAATTTAACAATAGTATGATATAAAACAAATAGTTCTGTTTCATTCCCATTTTTACCATTTTCTTTTATGAGATTATTAGTAAAGAAAAGGAACAGAAAAGTAAAGTGAGTATGACCATAAAAATTAGCATGCTTGGGCCGGCCCGGTGGCGCACTGCTACAGTGCACCGCTTGGGAAGCACGGCGGCGCTCCC
>NW_007739645.1:10297-25621 GCF_000696425.1 Galeopterus variegatus | reverse complement strand
AAAGTGTAAATGAAAATACTAATTAATTTTGACATAAACAGTACTGTTTACCAAATCCCATAAAGGTAACTGTGCCTAATTAAGGATAAGTTGACCAAAAAAGCATTTTTTTCTACGTAATAATATTAAGGAATCCTATTTAAGCTACATGATGACTTTTCTCATAAGTCATGGACTGACGCGGATGTTTTTGTTGGAATTAAAATAGCTCTGCATAGACACGGGGGCAGACAAAATTAAATATGAATTTTCAGTAGTATTTTAAATTTTAAATAGAAGGTTAAGTGGCATTATCACAGATTCAAAAATACGTATTATCTAGATTTTAATTAAGACATTTCCAACTAGAAATTTCAATTATTTATGCCCATATAAAGTGATTACAGAATGATCAACTTAACTTTTTCTTAAAGTCTAAATTTTTTTTTTCCATTTTCTTTCTTAGAATGTTCCAAAGAGAAATGGCTCAATGATTTACATCTTACCTAATTTGAATGTTATGCATACCTACTCCTGTTCCTCCCATACTGTCTTCAGAATGCTGCCTTGTTAAATACATCCTGAGGGACATCTTACTCCACAAATAATACCAATCAGAAAAATTAGGAAAAGATGAAAGGACCCCTGCCCTCCTGAGACCACCAAAAGGCTGCAGTTGTTTCATGGATTTAGCAAATGGAGTAAAAGCCTGATCCTAAGAAAAACAAAAGGAGAAACAAAAGAACCACCAAACACACACGCACGCACACACACACACACACACACACACATTCTCTTTCTCAAAGTCCCATGCCCCAGGAATAACATCTCTCCTCACTTATTCTCAGATTTTATGTTGTCTTCCTGTCATTCTGGACCACAAGTGACATTTAAGTACACTGGTTTAACAAAAACAAAACAAATAAACAACAACAAAAACAGAAAAAATGTAAAAGATTCACTATTCAAGGGCCCAATGAATGAAGAATATTCTAATACATATGTCTAATTAGTCACGATGTAAATTTGCTAGTAGAGACAGAAAATACCAGTTTTAATATCTCAGGTTAAAATTATCAATTTTCTGTAATTTTACAGAGCCGAGAATGATTACTAACTGATAATTGATCAAGTCAATGAATGAAACATCTACCAACAAAACTAAAAATACACTTGGACTGTTAAATATTATCCTACTGTGCAGAAAACTATAAATTATTTAGTTTAGTTTAATACAATACTAGTCAATAGTTAACATAAATTCAAAGAACTGATTTGCATATAAGGGGGAAAGAGATTCAGGAAATTGTTAACATGGACCATTGCCAAGGTAACCATGCACCCTGGTTTTATGGAACTGTCGTAAAGTTCTCAGTTTGTGGTACATAACAGCATTTCTCCCTTTTTCTATGGATCCTAATATATATTCATAAATAAGAATATACAGTGGTATGATGCTTTCACTAGTAATGAAAGAAAATATTAATCAAATTGAAACTTTTATACTCCAAATTTTAAAAAGAAAATAGAAGTGGGTTGCTAATAGTAAGAATTTTTCTTAAAAATTCAACTTTTACTGTCCAATCAAATTTTGACAAATTACTGTGCTCAGCAATGTTTGCGTCCCTACATCCTTGACATACATATTTTATTTTTTAAAATGAGGTTTGACTCAAAAAGGGAATTTAATGTAGATGAAACAAAATTTGATAACTGGAATGAATGCCTTATTTCCTGATTATTTTTCAGAGAAAGAAGATTACTCAAAGTTTCATAAGAATACCTCTTATTAACATATCCAACAGAGTTTGTGTTATTATGCAACTGCAAAATAACTAGGATAAGTCCAACAAAACAACTGATTTTAGTATTGTTTTGTTTTGGCAGAAATAAGGATTTTATGGGGTTAGCTAAACTACACAGCCTTAAAGTAGAATCACAATCGTGATGGTTAATTTTCTGTGTCAACTTTACTGGATTAAGGAATACCCTGATAGCTGGTAAAACATTATTTCTGAGTGTGCCCATGAGGATGCTTCCAGAAGAAATTAGCATTTGAATCAGTAGATCAAACCAAAGAAGATCACCCTCACCACAGTGAATGGGCTTCTTCCAATCTGTTAAGAGTCTAGATAGAACAAAAAAGCAGAGGAAAGGCACATTTATTTTCTTCTTAAGGGGGACGTATCTTTTCCTCTGCCCTCAGACATGAAAGCTCCTGTTTCTTGGGACTTGAGATTTCAGGACTTACAGGAACACCTCCCAGCCCCTGTGCTCAGGCCTTCAAACTCAAACCGAATGACACCACCAGCTTTCCAGGCTTTCCAGCTTGCAGATAGCATATTGTGAGACTTCTTGTCTTGCATAATCACATGAGCCAATTCGCATAATAAATCTCCTCTTAGATATCTATATAAGATATTTAAGCTCTGTTGGTTATGTTTCTCTGGAGAACCCTGATGGATACAATCATGTTGAAAAGTTCTCTTAATCAGTCTAAGCATGCCCCTGACATGTTTCCAAGCAAGAGAAGCCAGCTTGAGAACAAACAATAAATGCTGAGCACCAACAGAGAATCAGTAAAAACAAAATACCTGATAGTCTGATGGTGGTCCTTGCTTGTAGCTCTACTTTGTACCCAAGGATTTCTTTCTCTTTCAAATCTTAACATATGATTTTTAGGACCTTGGACTTAAAATAACATTATATGCTATATTCTTTTCTCTTATAGTAAATCTATGTGTCTGGTTGCATACAAGGTCTCTGACATCAGGATGTTATAAAACTTCTGTATTTAACACCTGCTTTAACCACCAGATGGCAATGTAATCCAAATAAAAAGCCAGGAGAACTAGTAATTAGACTTGAGAATTACCATTGTTTCTCTAGCTTTCTTCTCCTCACAAATAATTTTTTTTCATGTCTATGTGTTTGAATTATAAGGGGGACCATGTTATTTATATTCATCATCTTCTCATCAAATCTTTTAGTCTGTTACATAAGGTTGTAGAAAAACCTCTTGTATACATAAAAGTAATTCTTTCCTACCTATTTGATCACAACAGAAATCTATTTATAATTTTTCATTTTGATATTGTATGTTATAATCCTAAAAATAACAGAAATGTGTATTGTTATAGAAAATTTTATATATTTCATTCTTTTCTAGAATAAAAAATATATTTTTATTGAGTTACCAAGTACAGTCTATTTTTCAAAATAATTAAAAGACAATAAGTATATCCTTTTCTTAAAATCTATTGAACATGATTTCATCTTTGCTAATTCCTAAGGCACTGACTATGATAAAAATACTCTGGGACATGTGGGTTTAAACCTTAGGACTGACAATGATTCAGATTATAGCAAATTGATATGAAAGGTGTTTAGAGGTCACCAATTGAACCACACACAGAATACCTGGGAAATCTAAAATAATTATGATTAATATAGAAAAGTGCTGCTTTGCCTCCCACGGATTTGTCACTTCTCTTCCCCTGGGTGATGGAGCCTCAAAAGGATTACTCAAAGCCCATCTCTTCTGAGCAGTGAGAGACCCGAAAGGGGTTAATCTCCCAGAACCCTTAAGAGTGAGGCATTCCTTCCTTGGAAAATTAGCCACAAACTGGGGTTCTCTTCCCACATTTACTCTCCAGACCAGGAAGTTACAGGAAAAGAACATAGGTGAGGTTTCAGCTAACTATAGTTTAACAAGTTTAACAGTAGAGGCTGGTAACATTCAGTAAAATGAGCAAAGTGACATTCCATAATGCAATTTGCAAAAGGTTAAGTTGATCCACCAACAAAGGCTTGATCTTAGCAAACACTGTTTTTCCTTACAGCAATTTCCCAGTATCTTTACATATCAATCAGTAACCTGTCTGTCCTTGAGCCAACAGCCTTGCTGTGTTACAATTCTTTATCTTACAACAGAGACTTTTAGCCTGGGGAAAATTTCATCTTTTGCAAGGTTAACATTTTTATATGTACTTTTAAGAAGTTAGGGTAAACCTGAAGCCACAGGGCCCCAGAAAATAGGCCCTGTGAATTACATTTGCTCCATAAATGTTAGTGCTCTCTACATAAAAGAATACAGCAAAACATAAATAGCTTATGTGGAGGATTTCAGCACAGAGAGAGAGAATGAGAGAGAGAGAGAGACAGAGAGAGAGAGAGAGACTATAAAAGAAGAGACAAAAAATGCTATAGAAAACAAAGCAAAACACCCATTGATACAGAAGCTCTTTAATGACTCACCAGCAGTCTGGACATACTTGAGGATAGAATCAGTTAAGTTGAAGTATGATGTTTGATGTAGGTTTTTCATACAACATTTTTATTATGTACAGATATTTCCTTTCATTCCTACTTTGTTGAGTGTTTTTACCGTGAAAGGATGCTGAATTTTGCCATATTATTTTTCTGCATGAAGGCTGAAAACTTTGCCTTGAGAGAGTTTTGAAATTCCCTGGGTCTGATTGTTTCACTGGTGAATTCTAACAAATGCTTAAAGCAGAGCAGCAATTCTCAAGCTTTAGCAACAAGTTCAAGAAGAGGGATCACTCCCTAACTCAGTCTATGAGGCCAGCATTGCCCTGATAACAAAGCCAAAGACACCATAAGAAAAGAAAACTACAGACTAATATTCTTTATGAACATTAGTGCAAAAATCCTCATAAAAATACCAGAAAGCTGAATTCAGCTGCATATTAAAAACATTGTACACCATGACCAAACAGGAATTATTTCTGGAATACATGGATGGTTCAACATATAAAGATCAATCAATGTAATACACCACATCAACAGAATGAATGAAAAATTCCACATGATCCTCTCAAAATGTGTTCAACCACACACCACTGTTGAAAGTAACCCACTGAAGAAGGGTTCTGTGGTCAAATGAGTTAGGCGGATGCTACAGGCTATATAGCCTCTTCTTGGAAGTTCACAAAGATGCAGTGCTACAATGAGTCTAGGAGTCATTCATACAAACTCTAGTATTACACTGCTTAAAGATGCTGAGATGACCAATTTCTCCACACAGTACATCTAGAAAAGATAGAGAGCCATTTGGAATCAAACAAACAATGGTGTTCTGAGCATATTTCCTTTTTGTATGTTGCTGACTGATCCAAACAAAGCTGTGTAGTAATTTCAAAGACTGCTTGAGTTTACTTTAAAGAGGGCAATAAAAAAAAATTAAAAATGTAAAAAGAAAGCTGTGTAGTAATTTCAAAGACTGCTTGAGTTTACTTTAAAGAGGGCAATAAAAAAAAAAAATTAAAAAATGTAAAAAGAAAAAAAAAAAAAACTTAGAATAGCCCTACTAGCATCAAATCTCATAGATCTTTTTGAAGTGGTCATGCTTCTTTGTAGATCATTATAAATATTCTAAAAAAGAAAAAAAAAAGCCTTGTCAATTCTTTGTCTACAGAAAAAGAAAGATTCTGGCTCTGGCTCCAATTTCATCACGTTTATTCATTAATTTAAGCAGTAAACTAAGGTTGAAGAGACTTAATTAAAACAGGAAGGAGTTATCCATGACTGAAGAAAAGCAAAACAAAACCATTCAGTTTGTACCAATCTAACAACGTGCACTTTAAATGTATTTTGTGTTCTATAAAGCAAAAAATTTATAGGCTTCCACATTGAATAATAATCATTTCACAAACTGTTGTAACTGTGGAGGTAAAACTATTCCAGAAAGAAATACATGACTGTGGAGGTAAAACTATTCCAGAAAGAAATACATGTACCAACCTTTCCACAAATAAAGTTTCTTTGTGATTTGAAATTATCCCATAAAACAAAGTTTGTAAGTATCCTACNTAGTAATTTCAAAGACTGCTTGAGTTTACTTTAAAGAGGGCAATAAAAAAAAAAAATTAAAAAATGTAAAAAGAAAAAAAAAAAAAACTTAGAATAGCCCTACTAGCATCAAATCTCATAGATCTTTTTGAAGTGGTCATTCTTCTTTGTAGATCATTATAAATATTCCAAAAAAGAAAAAAAAAAAGCCTTGTCAATTCTTTGTCTACAGAAAAAGAAAGATTCTGGCTCTGGCTCCAATTTCATCACGTTTATTCATTAATTTAAGCAGTAAACTAAGGTTGAAGAACTTAATTAAAACAGGAAGGAGTTATCCATGACTGAAGAAAAGCAAAACAAAACCATTCAGTTTGTACCAATCTAACAACGTGCACTTTAAATGTATTTTGTGTTCTATAAAGCAAAAAATTTATAGGCTTCCACATTGAATAATAATCATTTCACAAACTGTTGTAACTCATGACTTTGGAGGTAAAACTATTCCAGAAAGAAATACATGTACCAACCTTTCCGCAAATAAAGTTTCTTTGTGATTTGAAATTATCCCATAAAACAAAGTTTGTAAGTATCCTACTTATCCCATGAGGTTTCTTCCAATTTATATACCAGATGTGCAAAAACTCAAAGTATAGCATATGTTCAGAAAAAGACACAAATCGTAAGTGTACAGTTGGATAAACTTTCTCAAAGTGAACACAAACAACTCCTAAGGTCAGAATTTCACACATGGCCCTTTGAAGACAACACCTTAAGAAAAGATATTCTTTAGGTTATAATTTATGAACCCTTGCATTAAATAGTGGAAATGCCAATGTAAGGATACTTCTCTCCTGCTTTCCTTGCCTTCTCAAAAGATCAAGACTTTTTCACTGCCTAGATTTCACCGAAGTGTTAGAGAACTTGGTTTGTTCCAAAGCAATAGGTGTTGATGTCAGGTGGTGGAAAATTGGTAAGCAGTCCTTAATGTAATTTTCCTATTGTATTCTTATACATATTAATTAAACATATTTAATGATTATTTACTGTATACCAGTCACTATTTTATATTTCTTGGAAAAAAGTGTGTTTAACCCTGGGTTAACCATATGAATTTGAGTTAGTTCTCTCCTTCTGTCTGCTGTATGCCCAAAGCTATGCACTTTGTTAGTGCAAATTCTAGGATTCCTGAATCTTTAAACCTAGACCTTTCTACTGAGTAATGCTTGTATACCACCTGTAATCTTCATATTCTGGTCCTGATCTTAGAACTCCTACATGCTGTTACAGAAAGACAGTTAATTTATGGCCACTAAAATTAACATGATTGAAAGAGTTTTACTAGAAATGATTTATGGACACTGATAACATATTAGAGCAACTGACCAAAGATGATTTTCATTTCTATTGCTTTTCCATTTTTTTCTAATCTAATCTATATGGCACAGGCTACTAGGTAAATAAGCAAGATCAGTGTGGTTGATCAGTGTACACCTGTCTTTCCCTGATAGATACTAAGTTTTATCATGATCTAAAGGCAATTTTGATTAATAAATCTTATTTTTGAAAAAAAATGTTATTGTAAGCTATGTATATAGGAAAATATGACATTCACATCTGGTATGTAAATTGGAAGAAACCTCATGGGATAGGTAGTATCCTTACAAACTTTGTTTCACGGAATACTTTCAAATCACAAGGAACCTTTGTTTTCAGAAAGATCACTAGGTTTCTTTCTTTCTGGAATGGCTATGCCTTCAAAGTCACAGTGAGCTTAGTATATAAAACATAATGGAAAAAACTATCCATGAGAAAAGTAAATTTTATTACTCTTTATTTTAAAGTTTCATACAATCATGTGGAAACATCAGCCTGTATCCTAAAGTGTCCTTTATGGATGTAACATTTATTCTTTTTTTTGTTTGTTTGTTTGTTTGTTTTCCTTTTTGTCTTTTTTCGTGACCAGCAACGGATCGCAACCCTCAGTGTCGCGCCTGTACCGGACCGGGACCGGCAATGGGATCGCAACCCTTGGTGTCGTGCACGCACCTCGCTCAGCCAGTGAGAGGCTGGTCTGTATGTGGGATCCAAACCCTCGGCGGGAGCGCCGCTGCGCTCCCAAGCAGTGCACTGTAGCAGTGTGCCACCGGGCTGGCCCGTAACATTTATTCTGATGGAGTTCTTTCTGAATGATAAATCCCTGATTATGGTGGTTATATGTCCCATAATATTTGCAAATTAGCAAATAAAGCAGCCTACTCAAATGCAAAGAAAAGTTTACTCTGGATCTTTAAAAAATGAATTCAATTTTGTATATTTCTACTAAGTTGGAAAATAAACGTAGACTTTAAAACAATAACATTCTGAATCAATTGAACAATTTTCTTTATTTTAGTCTGCAATCAAAATAATGGTATTTCTTAACCAAATTAATTTTGTTTTGAGTTAAATTCTCACCTCAATAATTAATGTATATTATTTAAAAAATCTTTCTTAAAGTATTACAGTAAGATGCTTGAAAGTCATCTTAAATAACAATACATTTTACATATTTAATTTTCTTAATGAAAACTGACTGCCTTATGTAATCTAATGCAATGTCTTCTATATACTCCTCTCCCTCAATTCTCTTTGCTATAATAATTTTGTGCTTTATATTTTTTAATATTTTTACCTAAATTCTCTTTGCATCCAGAATTGTACTAACCATGCCATATTTTAGTCACAGCAGGAAAAAAAAAAAACTTTCTGCCTTTTGTTTTCCTGTCAAATTTCATGCTTAATATTCACATAAATCATTTAAGCATCACTTAAGTCTTCCACCTGCAACTGCGATCCCTGTTGCAGGATTATGTGTAGCTAAATCTACCATCACAAAATACCCTAGAGTTACTGAGCATGTATATAACCCATACGAGGGTTGCACTTCTAGGCATATTAATGAACTTAGTAAATTTTCTTATATATTAGTGACATACGACTCTTTGGGGAAGGAAACTGAGGCCATTGGAAGAGATAAGAAACATTATGTGGCAAAGTAAATATTAGAGACACTGAATGCCTCAACTTCGAAGTACCCTGTAAAGTATAAATTTTGGTTATAGGTAGTCTATTGAATTGCCTTCTCATGCAGAAAATGATTTTCATAACATTTTGTTATATTGCTGAGACCTACAGAACAAATAGTAGCTATAGAAGAAAAGTGTTTCGGGAGTCTCTGGCTGTTTGGATAAGTATCTTCAGAAAAATAAAACATTTATTATTCTGGAAATTGTAAAGAAGCTTATACCTTAGGATTTTATAAAAATGATTTTATATTGCCTAAGAATGAGATTTCATTTTACTCACCTTACATGCTAAATAAGTTAGCTAATTACTGTTTAGGGGATGCTGGCAGAAGAATGAAACTCCTGGTTCAGAGTCCTGGGCCTTACTATTCAAGGCACAGCAAGCAGTAGAAACATCAACACATGTGCATCAGGCTCCCTGGCCCCAAGTCCCATGGGGATGGCACGGAAAGACCCATATAGATGCCGTGTGTGTAGTGGGTTTATGTTACTGAAAAATTCTAAGTTTGGGGAGTCCGTGACTTTTGTAGAAAGCAGTAAGCAAGCCTGCTTTTTTATTTCATCCCTCCATGTTGTTCACTGCAAGTGCAACCCTGAGAAATTGCCCAGGTAAAGAGTGGTCAGGGCCTTTCATTCTTGATAGACATTGCAAGACATATGGAAATATGGGAAACTCATGGAGAAGTGTGCTATTTTAATTTCCAAACATCTGGGGATTTTCCAGATATTTTTAATAATTAATATCTAATTTAAATATTTGTGGTCAGAACTAATGGTCTATGGATTTCAATTCTATTAAATTTATTGAAACTATCTTGTGGCCCAGGGCATTATCTATTTTGATACACATTTCATGCACACTTGGAAACAGTATATTCTGCCAGTGCTGGATTTAATGTTATAATAATATTCATTAAGTCCAATTGGTTGAAAGTGTCATTCAAGTATCCAATATCTTTACTTGCTTACTTTCTAATTGTTCTTTTATATATTGAGAAAGAAAGGTTGAAAGCTTTCTTATAATTGGAAAATTGTCAATATCTTCATTTCTGTCAGCTTTTGCTTTATATACTTTGAATCTCTGTTATCAGAAATATATACATTTGTAATTATTTATACTTGATGAATTGACACAGTTATTGCAATGGTGAATTCTACATGTTAACTTGATTAGATTAAGGAATACTGAGAAACCTGATAAAGCTATATTTTTAGATGTGTCCATGAAGATTTTTCCAGGAAAGATTATCAGGAGAGCCTGAGTGGACTGAGTGGGGAAGATCCCCTTTCAATATGGGTGTGAACCATCCAATCCACTGGAGGCCCAGAGAGAACAAAAACAGAGAAAAAAGGTGAATCCCTCTCTACCTGCTGGAGCTGGGATATATTCTGCTCTCCTATCCATGGACATCATAATTCAAGACTCTTCAGCCTTTTGGTTCCAGGACTTACACCAGTGACATCTCTGGGCTCTCAGGCATTTGGCTTCAGACTGAGAATCACACCATTGGCTTCCCTGGATCCGAGGCCTACAGACTTGGACTGAGCCATGCTGCCTGCATCCAGTTTGCAGACCGCCTATCATGCGACTCCTCAGCCTTCACAGTTGTGTGAGCCAGTTCCCCTAATAAATCCCCTCATATATTTATAAACATATCCTATTAGTTCCGTTTCTCTGGAGAACACTGACCGATACAGTAATCATGGTAAAATACCATGCTATTTGGAAATAGGATCTTTGCAGACAGAATAAATCCTGCTTCCAGCGTACCAGAGAGGTTGTAAAGGTAATGACCTTTGGATGAGAACATCCTGGGTTTAGGGTTGGCCCTAAATCCAATTACTGCTATCTTCATCATAGAAAAGAGAAGAAGATTTTTAAAAGTCCATGTAAAGTACTGGCCCGTGGCTCACTCGGGAGAGTGCAGCGGTGGGAGTGCAGCGGCGCGAGTGCAGCGGCGCTTCCGCCACGGGTTCAGATCCTACATGGAAATGGCCGGTTCGCTCACTGGCTGAGCACGGTGCGGGCGACACTGAACCAAGGGTTGCGATCCCCTTACCGGTCACATAAAAAATAAATAAATAAATAAAAATAAAAAGTCCATGTAAAGACAGAGACAGAGATTGAAAGGCAGCCACATGCAAAGAAATGCCAAGGATTGTCAGCAGCCACCAGAAGTTAGGAAAGAGGCATAAAATGGATTCCCTTCAGAGGCTCTAGAAAAAATAAATAATAAATTCTCTGCTAAAACCTTGATTTTTTGTTTCCAGCCTCCAAAAGTGTGAATTAATTACTGTTGTTTTAAGCCACGCATTTGTAGTCCTCTAAAGATATGTTATCTTCTAAAGACATGTTCTAAATAAGAAAAAATAATTATTTTACATATAACCACATATTTACCATATCTGGCACTCTTCATTCCTTTGTGTGCATCTGAATTTTTCTCTCTTTTTTTTTTTCAGCCAAAGTACTTCCTATAACATAAATGTGGGCCCAATCGGCTTGCAACAGTTCCTCTAAACTTTTCTTTCTGTTCAAATGCCCTCATTTTTGCATTATTTTCAATAGACATTTTTTCTGGGTTGCCAGATACCACGTTAAAGATGTGCTAGTTTGCTGTGTTTCTTAAGGCATCAATGGTGACTTGTATAATTTTTTTCATTTTATGTGTATCTTTTTTCTCTGGCTGCTTTTATAATTTTCCATTTTCACTGGGTTCTCAGAAACCTACTTGAGATATGCCTTGATGTGGTTCATTTGCCATGTGTTTAATTTCTTGTGCCTATGGGTATTTTGATTTCTGTTGCTGTATTACAAATGGCTCCAAACTTGGTAACTTCCAAAAACAATTTTATTTTACTTATGATTTTGAGAGTTTGGGAATTTAGGAAGGCTATTCTTGCTTGGGGTCTCTCATATGGTTACAATAAATGGATTGCTTTTGCTGTGGTCATGTACAGTCTCACCTAGGCTGAACGCTCAAAATGGCTAACTTGCAAAGCCAATAATTGATATTGGTGGTGAGGTGGAATCCATCTGGGGTTCTCACCAGAACAATATATGGGGCCTCCCTGAAAAGAACAAAATATCTCTGGAGTATTTCTACTGTCCTCAGCACTGCTCAAAAATTAACATGTTTAAATTCTCATAAGAACCTGGCTTCCCCAGAAGTAAGAATCCAGAAAGAATTTTAAAAACATCTACATGGTCTTTCATGACTTATCTCAGATATCACAGAATTTCACTTTGCACTACACTTTTTTGGCTAAAGAATTAAGCTCACCCAGATTCAAGAAGATGAGACATAGACTTCATCACTTTAAGCAACAAGTGTCAAAAAAGCCATGTTTAAGTCCACCATGGTGGGGTTATAATTTTATCAAATTAAAAAAAAATTATCCATTACATCATCAAATACTTTTTCCCTTCTTCCCATGAAATCCAAATATACATATGTAGCAATGATTTTAATTTTGCCAGTGATCACAGAGGCTATCTTCATTGTTTTTTTTTTTTTCATACTATGCTTTGGGTTGGATATTTTCTCTTGCTATTTTTTGAGGTTCACAGATACTTCTTCTGCAGTGACTCATATGCTGTTAAATCATCCAGTAAAATTTTCATTTCAGATATTTTCTGTTATAGAAGCTGCATTTTCTGCATGTCTTTTTTCAACAAGAAACTACTATCTATTAATTCTATTATTTAATTATATAGAATTAAATAATTTTTCCCATTGTCCTTGTATAAAGAAACTTGTTACATTAAATTACTTATTATAGACAATTTTCTGTAGATACATTTAAATTTTTGTGTGTGTTACCATGTTAAGTGTGTCAGCCATCTTTTAGTTTTGTAATCTTAATACCTTTTATTTCTTCTCTTTATTTTATTGAACTAGATAGACTCTCCTATATAGTGCTGAGTATGGGTGAATATCTGTCCCATCCCTAATCTCAGACAGAAGTGCTTTAATTTTTTAACATTAAATGTATTTTCTGCAGCATTTTTTAGGTAGATTTCCTATCAAAGTAAAGTATATATAATTTTAAGTCTTCTAAATGCTATGGACTAAATTATGTCTCTCAAAATTTATATGTTTGAGCCCTAACACCCTTGTGATGTTATTTGGAGATGTAGCCTATGGGAGATAATTGGATTTAGATAAATAACTGGGATGGGGGCCTTATAATGGGATTAGTGCCCTAATAAGAAGAGGAAGAGATACTAGAGCTCTCTCTGTCCACTGGGTGAGGATAAAAAGAAGGCAGCTGCTCGCAAGCCAGGAGAACATAACTTTCCCAGGAATCAAAATAGCCAGCACCTTAATCTTGGACTTCCCTGCCTATAGAACTGTGAAAAACAAATGTCTGTTGTTTAAGCCACCTGTTTATGGTATTTTTTAATATCAGCCTGTTATAGACTGATTCATATGTTAGAAGCTTTGTCCCACTGTAACTGTGGAGGGTGGGAAATCCTATTTTGCTAACTGAAAGGTAGGGCCTTGAAGAAGCGATTAGATTGTAGGGCCATGCCATAGTGAATGGATTAATAATGGTGATCAGGGGTGTAGTTCTGAGGGCTTCAAGAGAAGAACACTTGAGAGGTTAGTCTCCCTCTGCTCTGCCACTTTCCACCATGTGAGTCCCGTGGGTCACTCTTCCCACTGTGAGGAGCCTCACCAGATGTGTTCGTTCCCTGGACTTCGGACTTCTTAACTCCCAAAATGGTGAGAAATAAATTTTATTTTCTTACAAATTACACAGTTCCATGTATTTTGTTAAAAGCAACATAGACAGACTAACACACAACCCAAGCAGACTAGTAGAGTGACTGTTCATGCATGAATTACTTGAATTTTATCAAATTATTTTTCTGAATCTATGAATATAATATAATATTTATATAATATATTTGATGCAGTAGTAGCAAACAACTATATTAATTTTTTTAAAATACCATTTTCATAGCACCAAAAACATCAAATGTCTTAGAATTTTATATATACGCTGACAAACACAAAACATTGCTGAGAGAAAGCTAAGATCTAAATAAATAGAGAAGTATACCACCTATAGAGATGAGTCAATATTGCCAATGTCAATTCTACCAAATTAATGTATAAATTGAGATCAAAATTTCAGCAGGAATTTTCGAAGAAATTAACAAGATAACTCTAGTATATATTTAGAAATGTGAAGCATCTACACTATCCAAAAACTTTTTAAAAAGAAATAAAGTTGGAGGACATCTATTAGCTGTTTTTAATACCTATTATTGATTAGAGTAATTGTATGGTATTGGCATTGGGGAGACATATATACCAATGGAACAGATTGGAGAGTTCAGAAATAGATCCATACATTTACAGTGAAATGATTTCTGACCTAAGTGTCCATGTGTTCAATGGAGAAAGGGAAGTCTTTTTATGGAATGGTGCTGGAACAAGTGAATACCCACATGGAAAAAACCAATCGACTATTATCTTACTCCTTACACAAAAATTTGTTTGATATATATCATAGATCCAAAGACAAAAGTCAGAATCATAATGCTTCTACAAGAAAATTTAGAGAATATCTTCATAGTCTCGGAGTTGGCAAGTTTTTCCAAACAAGACACATACCTAAAAATACACACACACACAAAGCAACAACAATGAAATATAAAAGGGTTTAGCTGGAATACATTAAAAGTTTTAACATTGTTAAATTAATAGGCAAGACATAAGAATGGTAGACATATTTATAATAAGTATATTTGATGAAGGACTCATGTACAGAATATATAAATAATTCGTACAGGCAGGCCAGTTAGCTCAGCTGGTTAGAGTGCAGCGTTACAATGCAAAGGTCAAGGGGTGGGATTCCCATACTGGCCAGCCACCAAAAAATAAAAATAAAAAGCTAATAACCCAAGAAATATTAAGCAACGACTTGAACAGATATTATACTTACAAAAATATTCAAATAGCCAATTAGCATATAAACAGTTGATTTTCATAAGGAAGATGAAAATTAAAAATCCAAGAAGAGAGACAAGAGGGCATGCCCAGGGGCCTAGGCAGGAGCCAAGGGCTGCATCCCCCACCCAGAAGCAGGCAAAGAGCACACTGAAAACACCGCTTCCACATTGGTGTCCCACCATAGCCATTGTCACTGCCACAGAGGCCACAAAAGCAGCTTGACACCACAGCAGTAGCCAAGGGCACTGTGCAGGCAGCCTGCTGGACACTCAACTACATTGACACAAGTAGTGTCACCAACAGAGACCAGAAAAAGAAAAGATCATTTCTCTCCTCAAAGCCTACTCCGGAGTAACAGAAGAAGCTACTTGACTTGACACCAATGTAGAGACACCAGAAATACAAAAATTCAAGAGAATATGACACCACCAAAACAATATAATAATTCTCAAATACCAGACCCTATAGAGCAGGAAACTCTTGAAATGACTGAAAAGGAATTC
>NW_007739645.1:7203-9528 GCF_000696425.1 Galeopterus variegatus | reverse complement strand
AAAAAAAAGAAAACAGAATTTTTTAAAATGAAGAAAATCTAAGAGAGCTAGCAGACAACCGTAAGCATGCAAATATTCAATTCATAGGTGTTCCAGAATGGGAGGAGAAAGGAAAAGGCATGGAAAACCTATTCAACAACATAATAATGGAAAACTTCCCAAGTATAGGGAGAGACATGGATCCTCAGATTCAGGAGGCTCAAAGATCCCCAAACAGATTCAACTCAAAAAGATCCTCTCCAAGACACCTTATAGTCAAATTGGCAAAGGTCAAAGACAAAGAGAGAATCTTAAAAGAAGCAAAAGAAAAGCATCAAATCACCTATAAAGGAGCCCCTATCAGACTAACAGCAGACTTCTCAACAGAAATTCTATAGGCCAGAAGAAAATGGGATGATATAGTAAAAATACTGAAAGAAAAAAAAAAAATCCAGCCAAGAATCCTATACCCAGCCAGGCCATCCTTCAGAAATGAGGGAAAAATTAGTGTGGTGTCCAGACAACAGAAGCTGCAGGATTTCACCACCACATGACCCTACAAGAAATCCTCAAGGAGGTCCTACATCTGGAATCTGAAAAATGATAATCACTACCAGAAATACACAAGAACAAAACACACTAATAGAACAAAAATGAAAATGAGACAGAAACTAAATCTTACTACCACAAAAAAACCTTAACTACAATGTTATTATGCCCCTACTTTATTTCTGATTTTAGTAATTTTGGTCCTCTCCCTTTTTTTCTTGGTCTAGATAAAGGTTTGCAAATTTTGTTGATCTTTTTAAAGAATCAACTTTTGAATTTGTTGATTTTCTCTGTTGTTTTTTAATTCCCTATTTTAGATATTTCTGTTATAATCTTTGTTACTTCCTATTTATATTTGCTTTCGGTTTAGTTTGCTCTATTTTTTCTATTAAGGTAGAAATTTACATTACTGATTTCAGATTTTCTAATTTTCCATATAAGTTTTACAAGTAGAAATTTTCATCTAAGCACTGCATAAGCCCTACATCCTATAAATTGATATATTGCACTTTAATTTTTATCTCAAACTACTCTCTAATTTCCCTGTGATTTTTCTTTTTACCCATTGTTTATTTAGGAAGTATTGTTTAATTTCCACAAGTTTGAGAATTTTCTAAATTTCCTTCTGTTATTGTGGTCAGAAAACATATTTTCTATGATCTTAGTCTTTTAAAATGTATTAAGACTTATTTTGTGGCCAAAACACACACACACAGAAGTTGATACCATTTCAGACACACTGGATTAGCTACAATTAAAAGAAAGACAAAATTAAAATCTGGCAAGGACTGGAGAGACCAGAACACTTATACATTCATATGTCACTGAACAATGTGGATACTTACTGAAAAATGCATTGGTAGGCAATTTTTTTTATTGTGTAAACTTTATAGAATGTACTTACACAAACCTATATGGTATAGTCTAAAACACATTTAGGTTATATGGCATAGCCTACTGCTCCTGGGCTGCTAACCTACACAGCAAGGTTACTGTACTGAATACTGTTGCTAATTGCAACACAATGGTATTAGTAAACTGAACATATCTAAACACAAATGGTGCAGTAAAAATACGGTATAAAAGATAAAAATGGTACATCTGTATAGGGCACTTACCATGAATGAACTTGCATTTGAATTTATTTTCTATTCGATAGTTAATTTAATTAAATTTGGGCACATTGTCTAATTTCTATGCAACTCATACTTATCATCTATAAAATAAGGATAGTAATGTATCCTTCAGTGATTTTTTTCATGGGACATTATAGAATTAAAGAAATAATATAGGTTAATAAATAAAACGAGAATTTATTAAGAGCTTGCTGCATACAAGGCATTTTTCTAAACCATTTTTATTAATTTCCCAATTTAATTAGTGCAAACCATACATTGGCCTTCAATTTATGTTGGCTCCCCAAAGATATATAACAATAGAGACTAGCAATAAAACCATTCTTGTTTGGGTGACAAGAATGAAAGAGAGAAAAAGCAAGAAAAGAGAGACACATATGTACACAAAATACTAATATCAGCAATATAAGACTGGTTATCACTATAGACACCCTCACATTTTACACAATAACAAGAGATCATTATGAACAACTTCATGCAAAGGAACTCAATAATTTAGAGGAAAATGAGTCAATTTCTAAAAAATTACAGACTACCACAGGTCCCCTTAGATGAATTAGACAACTTGAGTAGTCCTGTAACTGTTAAAGAAATTGAACTCATAGTTTAAAACCTAGAAAAAAGAAATGTCCACATCCCAATAGTTTCATTGGCAAGTTTT
>NW_007739645.1:3553-6408 GCF_000696425.1 Galeopterus variegatus | reverse complement strand
AGAGGGAAACAAACAAACAAACAAAAAACACATGATCTCATCAATTGATGAAGAAAACATATTTGATAAAATACAATATCTATTCATGCTAAAGTAAATAAATAAAATAAATAAAAGAACTTCCTCAACCTGATTAAAGGAAAATACAAAAAAAAAAAATAATAATAATACAGGTAATATAATTCTTAGTAAAAAACTGAAAACTTTACTCCAAGATCAAGAACAAGACAAAAATATCTATAAGCACTTCCATCTAAACTTTACCAGAGCAATAAATGGAAATAAAATATACACAGATTGGAAAAGCAGAAATAAAATTGCCCTGTTCATGGATGACATAATTGTCTATGTAGAACATTCAAAGATTCTAAAAAATAAAACAAAACAAACTTCCTAGAACTAATAACTTAGTTTATTAAAATCTGGGAATACAAGATCAACACACAAAATCAATTGTGTTTATGTATAGTACCAATGTCTAATTAGAAACAGAAATTTAAAAAAAAAATATATATATATATACACACACCACTTAAAATTGCTCCAAAAGCAAAATACCAAGATATAAATCTAAAAAAGAAAATTGTTTTGTTGTTGATATAAATAAGCTAATTCGAAAATTTATATGGGATAGCAAAGGAATTACAATAGCTAAAGCAACTTTGAGAAAGAATTATAAATAACGTTGGATAAATTACATTACCTATCTTTTCAACTTTGTATGTAAAAAAGAGCATTAATAGAAAAGAAATAATTTTAAAATACAACTCTGCCTTTGTTATGTATAGAAAAGTGAATATTGTGTGTAGTTTTCTAAACATTTCAGTGACCCCACTTCAGTAGTTTACATTTTGTTAAAAAATAAAATAAAAAATTAAGTTTGCTACCTGCATTAGATAAAGGAAAATAGAGAAAGGCTATACTTGCTTCATGTGTATAGAAATTTCTTACACTTTTTATTATAGGCAGAATTATCAAATACATTTTGTACTGAAATTAATATAATCATACGACTAAAATTATTCTGCGACTATATTTTAATGGAGGTAAAATGGGTATTAATTCAATCTCTTTGCCCCCCACCCCTTGAAAAAGTAAAAAAAAAAAAAAAAAAATAACGACCAAGAATTTTACTTTTATGTAAATTTAAAGAGATATTTTTAGGATAGATCTTGAGGAAATGTCTGATTCCCAAGTTGGTACTCTTTTTTTTTTCTTTTAATATTCTGATGGCTTCCCATGGGTATGAATGATTTCTGTTCTTTTTCACTGCATTATTCACAGGTAATAACCTTAGAGTATAGAAAGCAGAATATAAATCTTCAGTGAATCATGGTATTCAGTATTTGTATTAATTCTAAACTGTTCCAAATTATGCACTTGTGACATACATAAATCAGATATGAAACAAGACTAAGTAAATTAATTTTGATAATCCAAAGTTATACCAATAGTAGTATTTCCCAGAATATACTTCGAGACCCAGTAAATCACGAAGATCATGGTTTCAATGGTCCTAATTTTGTCACATCTGTCCCAATTGTTGATTAAGAAAGCAAAGTTGAAAGTAAGTGAGATGGATCCATTTTCCACTCACAAACTTAAACTTGTATTTTGATGCATGTATAAATACACATTCAATATTTATTGGTGAAGATTAGGCCTATAATGTACTCTTGCAGAACTCTAGTCTGTTTTTCTCCTTCACACTTTGAACATTTTCTTGTATCCACAAATTTTTCACAATTCAAAATAGATTTTAAAGTATTAAGACTCAGACGATCACAAAGCAAACCAGTAAGTGTTTATTGGATGTTTCTAATGAGAAATCATTTTAATTTCTCGGTATTTTATACTTATAGCAAATATGTGAAAACTACCTTGAAACCAGTTGATTTGCTATTAGAAAGACACAGTGGATGGTGCTTCAAGAAATTAAATATAAATATTTGGCATATGCAGGTATCAAAGTTTTTATGAAAGTCAAATTTCATTTTTATTTGGAGAATATTTCCCATTGTTTCTGGACTTTCAGACCCTTAGACTTTTAAAAACAATATCTGTCTTTTGTTTAATCTCCTACCTCTGAATTATTTTTGCTACACAGTATTTTACATGTGTAGTACAAATTGTACACAACAGTTTTACTACAATAGCAACACATTCTCACATATAACTGATCATCTAAAGATACTAATTATTTTAATAACGTACTTCATTATATAACCCATGATTTTCTGGAGTTTTTTGTGTTCGGACAACTGCTATTGCATCAAATAAATCTTGGAAAATCGCCTTCAAATAACTACCATAAGAAAATGTGTATTTTGGATGCATCAATAGAATCTGACTATTTGCAACACAACAACCAAAATTTCCACGTAGAACATATTCTAAAATTTTATTCCTTTACTAAAAGAGAATTAATTTTTTGACAAATGAATTAAAAACAAACGTACCTATGGGTGTTTCTACAGTTTTTTTTTAAAGTTGATTTTCTTAACTCAGTAAATTGAAATCCATGATGATTAAGGCTTCTCTTTTATGAGAAGGTCAAAATGAAATTAAATATTTAAACTTGACACAAACTTGTATTTTCTCTGTTTGAAAGGACTGAATTTCAATCCAAGGCATATGCAACAAAAAATGTTTATTTGGCTAAGGGATCCTTACCATGTTTATAAAGAATACAGCAATCTCTATCATCTTGTTATTTTTTTCCACAGTATTTTAAATATTAATTGGAATGACTGTGTACACATGAGGAGTTGTCATCTATTTTAAAGGTGTATATGACACAGATTTCAGTCACAAATACTTTCGGCTTTTTATAATTTGAAAGTGACAAAAATAAC
>NW_007739645.1:2248-2689 GCF_000696425.1 Galeopterus variegatus | reverse complement strand
GCGCCGCCGCGCTTCCCAAGCGGCGCACTATCCAGTGCGCCACCGGGCCGGCCCTAGAGTATGCATTTTTAATTACTGTGTTAGTCTATTTCTGTTGCTTATAACAGAGATATATTAAAACTGGATGATTTATAGAGAAACAATGTTTATTGCTTACAGTTTCAGAGGCTGGGAAGTCAAAAGTCCAGGAAACATATGGAGAGGGCCTTGTTCTTGGTAGTGGCCCTATAATGATGCAGGGAATCACATGGTGAATATGGCAGGAGTAGAGACAGAGAGAGCTTCTTCCACACTCTCCTATTAAAGTCATTAGAACCACACCCATGACCACCATTAAAGCATCAGTGGATTAATCCATTCACTAGGGCAGTTACAATAACTGAGTAGACATTTAAAAATTGGTAATGCAAACATTTTGAAGTTTATAATCTGTAATTTTTT
>NW_007739645.1:0-1124 GCF_000696425.1 Galeopterus variegatus | reverse complement strand
GGAGTGCAGCGGCGCTCCCGCCACAGGTTCAGATCCTATATAGGGATGACCGGTGCGCTCACAGCGCTCACTGGCTGAGTGCGGTGTGGCCGGTCTCAAAAAAGGACCAAAAAAAAAAAAAAAAAAGAAAATTTTATTTTATTGTATGTATCTGTGGGGTACAGCATTGAAAATTGATAACTGTGTGCATTGTGTGATGCTCAAATCAGCATTTAGTATATTCAACATCACACAATGTAATCATTTTCTGTAGCCCTCATAATTTTTGAAATATAAGGTTTTTGGAAGGTAAAAATGTATCTACATGAATAATGAATAATACAGTGGCATCATACTTGTTATTAAGCCAATAATTGTGAAATCCTCAAAGAGCTATATAATGATATCATTCACAAATATAAAGGACAAAAAAGAAACTATGTAAGTAAAACAGACATTTGAAAGTCATAATATGTAGGGAAGGGAAAGCACATGGTTTTATATAGCTTTGTGTACCATTCTTTGCTTCATGCTTCCCTGTTAATCTATACCTTGGGATATAGTACAAGAAATTAAAACATTACCCCTGATATCATCTCGTAGAATTATAACACTACATCAGTGCCTCAAAATTTCCATCTTGTTTCTTTTGACTTACGATAATTTTAATATAACTTCCCACTAGCAAATGCAAAATAAATATTATTTTCAAATGCCCATGGAACATTTACCTTAACTGATAGTAGGCTGACAATAAGGCAAGTCTTAACAAATGACACAGGACTGAAATAATCCAGAATTATTCTCTGACTATAGCAGAATCCTAGAAATTTAACAAAAATTAATAGTATTGTTGTTTTAAGGATTTATTGGCAAAATCCACATAGGAAACCAGTTGTCAAATCCAGAAGATGCAGTTCTGAATAATAGATGGGGAATATGCAGCACACAGGAATAAACAGCACGGCAGCATGCCATCACTTTCTAAATCTGTGTCACGTGAAATTAGAGAACCAAGTCCCTTTCCTCTACATTCATTATCAAAATGTAGATAATTGAAGCCAAAATGCTTTTTGATTTGAATGACTGCCGCTATTTTCATTATATTCACTCTAGAAACTCCCTTTGCAATTTTATTTTATTTT